>NW_011966100.1:8704-10796 GCF_000949405.1 Vollenhovia emeryi | reverse complement strand
GTTTTATACGTTCGAGGCATATTTATAGAATGTACCAACGGAGCACTTCAAAAGTTCTAGAAACATCTCTAGAATGTTCATCTGAATGTGCTACGAATGTACACGAACGTACTGCAAATATTCTAGTAATGTGCTGTAGATATTTCTATGAATGTTCCTGGAATATACAGCAAATATTCCAGTAATGTGCTGTAGATATTTCACCCAAAGACAAGTATTCTATTTTTTAGTGGTTCCCTCTTGATTTTAGCCGGCACAAATTGGCAACCGGCACTACGCGACACGCACGCGGGCGCGTGAGCGTCAGCTTCTGAGTATTCACCGACCGCCGCTAGGCCGCGCATGGTGACGGCCAAAAACTCGGAAAAATTCACTCTCGCGGGCCTCCTTTTATACCCTACGAGACTGAATTTTGCTTCCGAGTTTTTGGCCGCCACCATGCGCGGCCTAGCGGCGGTCGGTGAACTACTCAGAAGCTGGCGCACGTGCTGCGATTCGCGTATCCGCGAATATCTTGCGTATCCTCTTATTTCAAGAGGCTAGTCGTATTACTGTAATGGAATTTTCTATACAGGAAATTAATCTTAATTATAACTTATGAGTCTACTCTTTTATAGATGAATATGTGTTAAAGTAAGTGAGAAATGCTTCATATAAGATTTTTTGCTTAGAGGAAATACTTATTGTTAGAGGATTTCCCCGCTTATGAATACATTTTTTTTTGGGTGCATAGCAAGCAGCGTCCAGAAACACCAATCATCATTTGAACATGCATAGCATATTCCTAGAATATAATGGAACATACTGCGTATGTTCATATAGAAGTTCGTGAATATACCACGTACATTCTATGCGAATATTCATAGCACATTTACAACATTCCATAAACATTCGTAGCACATACGCTGTTAATATTCCACGTATATTCAGTAAGAATATCCGTAGAAAATTCCATGTGTACGTCCCACGTACATTCTGTAAGAATATTCATAGAACATTCAGAATATGCCATAGACACTCAGGGAACATTTAATGCGAATATTCCCTGGGCATTCTGTGTGAATGTTCATAGAATATGAAGAACATTCTAGAAACATTCACGGCACATCCATGCGAATATTCCTGAGAGAGAACATTCGAATCATATACAAACATTCATGGAACATTCGGTGCTATCTGGGCCGATACCCGCCCGCTACGGTCGCCCGATAAGCTCACGGCCGTTCCCCGGGAGCTCCCGCGCTTGGCACCGCCGATCCGCTCGCGACACGAAATGGCCGGCTCCGACTCCCCCTTGGAGCGGATACCCGACGGCCCGAAACACTAACACGAACTGGCGCGATGCCAGAGCGCGAGCTAACCCCCTCGGAAGCACGCGGCTTTTACAGTAGAATTTCCCTCGAGGGTCACCTCACCGGTACTCTCCCTGGATCCCACGTCGCGGTCCCGGTCGGCACTCTGCTCCTCGGTCCCTCGCCACGGCCTCGGCACGGAACGTGGCCGGCACGCTGGCCCCTTTCTCGGTTCGCGCTAGGAGATTCGGTCCGACAAGTACGAGGATCCGCGAACGAAAGCGGAAGATCCTGCGCGAGCGGGTCGATCACCCGATCGCTCGTTACGACCGCGAAAAGGGGCTGCGCGAGATAGCGGCGCCGCGGATCCGCCAATCAGTGGGCCGCTCGCCCGGCGTGTCGCTGGGGGGCGTATCCCGTTTGGACACGTAACGATTGGACACCGCTCGATTGGACACGCACTATTGGACACACATTATTGGACACCGAAATCATTGGACACCGCATTATTGGACACAAGCATTATTGGACACCGCATTATCGGACACAAGCATTATTGGACACCGCATTATTGGACACCGTATTATTGGACACTGCATTTTTGGACACCGCATTTTTGTACACCGCATTATTGGACACAAGCATTGCAAGATTGGACACTGCATTTTCGGACACCGCATTATTGGACACCGCATTATTGGACACACATTATTGGACACCGAAATCATTGGACACCGCATTATTGGACACAAGCATTATTGGACACCGCATTATCGGACACAAGCATTATTGGACACCGC
>NW_011966100.1:0-8209 GCF_000949405.1 Vollenhovia emeryi | reverse complement strand
TGTCCAATCTTGCAATGCTTGTGTCCAATAATGCGGTGTACAAAAATGCGGTGTCCAATAATGCGGTGTCCAATAATGCGGTGTCCAATAATGCTTGTGTCCGATAATGCGGTATCCAATAATGCTTGTGTCCAATAATGCGGTGTCCAATGATTTGGTGTCCAATAGTGCGTGTCCAATCGAGCGGTGTCCAATCGTTACGTGTCCAATAGAAGGTCACCCGTCGCCGGGCCCGCAGGGGCGCTATTGCTGCCCGCGCGCTTCCGGGTGCGAAATTCGCCCCGCGCGGCTCGCAGGGCCGGGGCGGTCGATCCTGGGCCCGCTCTCCGGCGCGTTGGTCCTCCGGCTCCGCCGATCCTCCGGACCTTCCTGGGCCTCCGCCCGTGCTCGCCCCTCGGTTTACGGTCCGGCCGGCGCCTCTTCTCTCGCCCCTCAGGCGCGGCTCCGCGTGCTCGGGCCCCAGGTCCCAGGGCGGCTCGGCTTCTCGGCGTTCGCCGCCCGTCGGCGCCTCTCGCCCTCGCCCCTAGACTCGCTCCTCGCTCCGTCTGGCCCCCTGGCTTCCCCGCGGCCGCCGCTCGCTGGCCTCCTCGCGCTCTCGCCCCTCTGCTCTCTCTCTCTCTCTCGCCACCTCTCGGCCACGCCGTCCGTTGGTCCCCTCGCTGGTCAGGTCGGCTCGGTGACGCTCGGTGGGCGCGTTACAAAAATAAAAAAAAATTCTCGGGTAAGCGGGCAAGTAAAAAAAAAAGGTGTGGCTGCGACCCCGGGAGGTTTCCCTACGGCCTCGCGCGGATCCTCTCTTCCCGGGCGGACCGACACCGCGCCTTGGGACGGCAGCGGGGAGCTGGCACGCGGCAGCTAATCCGCCACGTCACAACGAATATAGAATGATATTGAAACAGTAACTTACATCATGTACAGTTCGTCGTTATATCGCAAGACAAAGTTGTTGATTGCTCGAGATTCTGAACATGACTACGATATTTTTAAGGTACATTAGATCGGGGGAAAAGGGAAGTCGGAAAAGTAGGGGAAAGTCAAGGGTGAAAAACAATACGTTATGTTAGAGAAATAATGTGGTCATATATTGAGTTTAAGTTTTCTGTGTTATTTTGTAAATTTATGGTTTCGTCAGTTTATGTTATATTCGTATAACAGGAATTATACAAGTATAATTTAGGCTTCCTCTTAATAACAAACACGACATTTAATTGAATTTGTCACATATTTATATAAACCGTACTAACATAGATTGTAACTTTTAGATTACTTGAAAAGGACCAAAAACTGTGGTCGAAACGTTGTAAATTTCAACTGCATTAAACTTGCCAGACATGGTCAAAAAAGTGCTCATGGTTTTAAAACATTATACTTAAGACGGTCTTGAAATAAGAACGGACTATGAATCCTACCGGCCTATGATATGGACACGCGTAAAATATGCGATTAGTTATAATTTTCTTTATGCATAGGGGAAGGTGGGGCACATTGAGACACGGGGCACTATGTGACAGCGACTTTTTCTCAAAACGCACCGAGCGCAGCCAAACATTAACACACACAAAAGAAAGGCGTCATAAAAAAAGTTACTTTGACGGAGTTTCAGAAGTCTCTGAAAAAAATCAGGGCGGCTAGAGTAATATAACAAAATCCGAACAGATCGGCAATTTGATTTTCAATTTATAGTTTTGTTTCTCAAGGTAATGCATTTCTTTTGATGGCACAAGTATACATGGCCTGTTTTAAGATTATGTTTAAAGTTTTATTTAAGATTATAATCATGTTAATGCAAGTCTCGTATCACTGTCCACCTGAAGTTAAGTGGCAAAGGTATGCTTGGGGCAGTAATCCTTGTGGCACATTGTGACATGCTTATGTTTGTTTATCAATTAATTATTCGCTCTTTTATCATTGTTTTCTCTTTTATCATTGATTATTAAGCTAAAATTACCAGACGTCCCTTAAAAAAAACCGATTATTCGGGATTTGTGATTTAGATATGTGTTCAGACTTTTATAACTCGTAGCTCCTTCTTGTCCGAGATATGGAAAAAAGACTAGGCTAGGCTAGGTTAGGTTAGGTTAGGTTTTTGGGTTTGTCCCAATTTGTCATACCGATTATCTGATAACCGTAAGTTAAGCATGGTTCGACACAGGAAAAAAAGACAAATAGAGTCCATGATGGGGAAAAGATGAAAAAAGCCATAAAAGCAGTAATAATAAATGAAATGTCTTTACGCAAGGCTGGCGAAATCTACGAAATTAACTTTGAAACACTTAGAAGATATGTCAAGAAAACATCTCCTGTTGAAGGTGAGAATATACAAGCAGAGCAACTAATATTGAATATAGATTTTAGTCAACATTACAATTCACGTCAAATATTTTCTGAAGAAGAGGAGCAATTGTTAGTTGAATACTTTTTAACATGTACTGAACTTGGCCATGGCCTTTTCTCAGAGAAAGCCAGACAAATAGTTTACGAATTTGCTGTCAGAAATGATAAGAAAATTCCTGAATCATGGAGAACACATCAAAAAGCTGGCTTAGAGTGGCTATATGCGTTTAAAAAACGCCATCCAGTCATTTCTTTAAGGAAGCCAGAGCCATGTAGTTTGAGTCGTAGCTCAGCATTTAACAAGCATAATGTAGGCAAATATTTTGAAAATTTAGAGATAGTAATTAAACGCAATCCAAATTTTGCAAATGGTTTGCGGGTTTATAATTTGGACGAGACAGGAACTTGTACAGTTCAATCAGGCAGGAACAAAATTTTAGCGAGAAAAGGTCAAAGAAGAGTGTCTGTGAAAACAAGCGCTGAAAGGGGCACGCTTGTTACCACTTGCATCATTGTAAATGCACTTGGAAATGTTTTCCCTCCAATCATGATTTTTCCAAGAAAAAAGTTTGTGAATCATATGATTTGTGGAGGCTATCCTGGAACTCTTGGCCTGGCCTTCCCATCAGGTTGGATGGAACAAAACAATTTCTTACTTGTTTTGAAAAGATTCATTGCTCTTACAAATAGCACTAAAGAAAATGAATCCCTCTTGATCATGGATAATCTAGAGGCTCACATCACTATTGAGGCTATTGATCTGTGCAAAGCAAATGGGGTAACGATTCTTACCCTGCATCCACATACTTCTCACATGTGCCAGCCTTTGGACCGAACCTGCTTTGGGCCATTTAGTACAGCCTATGACAAGGCTCTAAGCTCTTGGATGACAAGGAATCCAGGACATACAGTAACAATTTACAATATTGCTGCTCTAGTAAAAGAAGCAATGGAAGTTGCAATTACCCCGGATAACATTAAATCTGGATTTAAAGCCTGCGGAATTTAACCTTTTAATCCCCAAATTTTTACGGACAAGGACTTCAAGTTATCACATGTGAGTTTTAGTGTCTCGTTTACCTCTCATTCTTTAGTATGCATAATATAAAAGTGCCTATCTACATGCCATGTTTTTGTCTGATTTCAAGGAGACAGACAGAGAGCTACCTCCTCCAGAAAATGCATCTCCGAATCAAGAACATGAGGAGACACTTGACGTAATTGAAGTAAATATTATTTTCTTTTATTTTTTGTTTTCGTAATTCGTCTTTTATTGTTTCCTTTATAAAAATTACACTTTTTTAAAATTTTAGACAGATCAGCCAACTACAAGCAAAGTTGATGGGAAAAATAAGATAATTGTTACTCCAGAAGAAATTGCACCATATCCCAAAGCAGCTCCAAGAAAAAAACAAGCAAAGGTGGACGTAAAAAAGGGAAAACAATGATAGCTACAGACACTCCCGTTCGTAATGAATTGAAGAGTATGAAGGCATCAAAGAATGTCCGTTTCAATAAAGTGAAAACTGTAACAAAAAAATTATTTGATGATTCTGATCCGGATGATGTGGAGACGATGAAAGTTGCGAAGCGTAGAAAGATTGCCGAAATTCTACCTATGCCTGATCCTGATAACAAACAAATTTTGAAAAAGAATCCAGAAGAAGGAGAATTTGTGCTGGTTAAGTTTCTGCCTAAAAATGTTAACAAAGGAAAAAGCAAAGGCCAACCAAAGTCCATATTTTATGTAGGGAAAATAATAAAAGAAATTGACGATGATGGTGACTGTGAAGTAAGCTACTTTCGTCAAAGCGTCAAGTGTTATAATAAATTTGTAATGCCGAATAAGCCTGATCTGAAAAGTGTGTCTATTTCTGACATACACATGATTTTACCAAAACCTACTGTGAGTGGAACAAAGAGGCAACAATCCCAATACGAGTTTGCTGTTAATTTCTCTCTTCTCACTTTCGGTTAATATAGTGAGCCAAAGAAGCTTTTGATACTTATGTTTAATTCAAGAAAGTTTTAAAATTTTATTTTATTTTATTGATTGTTTTTATAAGTTAAAGAAACATTTTATTTTGATTTATTTTAATGGTTTAATATTATATTTCAATGTATTTTATTAAGATTGACATTAGATCAACTTAAAAAATTTATTTTTTGTTTTATATTGTATCAATGTTGAAGGTGCAATAATAAATCTTCAAATGTATTCGAAATGTATTAGAAAGATTTTTTTCCGGCTTTAAAACTCCTAACTTTGGTCTGTCACATACTGCCCCATGCCTGTCACATACTACCCCATACGTGGGGCAGTATGTGACAAATGGGGTACTATGTGATAGTAACTATTTCTCAATTGTTTGCAAAGATTAAAATTTGGAAAAATTACTAACTGTTCCTTGTTGAAAGGGGAACTTAATCAACTCATAAGAATTTGAATATTCTTTTACACCAAAAAGAAGGAGCGGAAAAACAAAATCTGTCACAATGTGCCCCACCTTCCCCTACGCTATGCAGCTATGCAAGTTTTGTCTGGTTTGGCCATAATATATCGCAGAGCTCTGTAAGAAATGCACATTTTGATCGATTTTCAACTTGGTCCGGTCAACTTATTTATTCCTCTTACCTCGCCGTCCCATGCGAAACCACCGAGCTGCTCGAGCCTTAGGAGCGTATAACTGCCCATACGGCACAGAAATATTGCAGCAACATTGCAGAAATATTTCTTTGCAACATTGCAATATTGCAGAAATGTTGCAAAATGTTGCTGCAACACTGCTGTAATCTTGCAGCAACGGTAAAATGTCCGCCTTCAGAAATATTGCTACGTAACGTTGTAACAATGTTGCAATAAAATAATTATGCAATAATGCTTTGGAAATGTGCCAGTATACGGTTGAGCTGGATATTTTATGCGTAATAACATTTTTCGTATAAATTTATATATATTTTTCGCTTGACAAACTGTGTATTATTATATGTAATTAAATTTAATTATGTATATAATTAAACTTAATTACGTATAATGGCATACAGTTTGTTAAGCGAAAAATATATGTAAATTAACGCAAAAAATATTATTACACACAAAATATTTAGTCCAACAGTATATTGATACATTTTCTATTTACTTATTTGTTATAATTAGACGTACATGGCTTACTTAATATAAGTATTATTTTAGATTATATACAAGTTGATAATAGCTTTAACATACGAAGTGAAACCATTTTGGAACGCATTTTTAAAAAGTTTTAAAATGATAAATATCACTTAGGGCCAGTTTCACAACTCGGTTAACTTTTAACCAGAGTTCAATCAACTTCCTATCTTTTTCTATTTATCTAAGAAGAGACAAAGAATCAATTAACCTTCGGTTAGCAGCTAACCGACGTTTGTGAAACTGGCCCTTAATGTATACTTCATATGTGAACTTATTCGTAATGACACTGTGGCGGCCTACGGCAGCCACAAGGCGCCTGCGGCACACTCACGCACGCCACGAAATACAGTAGTTCGCGGCGCCACCGATGGGTGGCGAATCGCGTGAGCCCCAAACTCGTGTTTAAGATTCGGACAGCACTAGTATATAAGGGGGACCCTCGCATCGAATGCATGATTATGAATCAGTTTTCCGGCGCAAGTCGCCGAGGAGGAGTCATCCGTAAGCGCCAAGCGCTCACAAAACTCCTCCACAAGAAGCGCCAGTCGCTTTTCCAGGCGCTAGCCGCCTCTCCAGAGCGCCAGCCGCTCTTCCAGGCGCCAGTCGCCTACCCGAAGCGACAAGCGTTCATAAGACTCCTCCACAAGAAGTGCCAGTCGCTCGTTCAGGCGCTAGTCGCCTTTCCGAGCACTAGCCGCTCTTCCAGGCACCAGCTTCACCAGGGCGCCAGCGGACGCAGCCACAGCCCATACACTTGCAGACCAAGCGTCCTAGGGTAGAAGACCTACCGGCCGTCGGCCAGGCTCGTCAGCGCCGAAGCCTCCGAGAGATCTTCCGGAGCGGTCCAAGACGCGGACAACCAGACAAAGTTTAGGGGTGTTCGACACCCCGCTTGTAAGTGCAAATGGAAATAAAGAATTGACTTTATACAACCAAGCGTCATTGGCATTACCTTCCACTACCCTTCCAGTTGCGATCACCCCCACTGCGTAAAGCGTAGTAACATATAAAATAAACGGACAGGCCAGATACGGCCATACAGAGGGGCTAAAGACACATAAAATATATTTTAATCTTGGAATTTAGAGGCAAGAAAAATGTATATACAGGGTGTCTGATGCAAAAGTAGCCAACTTGAAAATAGTGGTAGATTGGGTTAAACTAAGGAGAAATGTCATGTGCCGCGGTACAAAAGTAACAATAGTTATCGAGTAATTAATTTACACGTTTGAGCGAATGAAGATGCAGGAGACGGTAGGCCGGACTCGGAAGGCATTTAAGAAAATCGATCGATGAACGGGAGGTGGAGCGACGCACGAGATACACCGTGGTGGGAAAAAACCTAGGCGCGGTGGGGAGCTCGGCGCGGGCGGCGAGAGCGGCAGCGAGCGCGAGCGACGGGCGACCCGAAACATAAACATAGTATCTCGCGCGTCGCTCCACCTCCCGCTCATCGATCAATTTTCTTAAATGCCTTCCGAGTCCGGCCTACCGTATTCTGCATCCTCATTCGCTCAGACGTGTAAATTAATTACTCGATAACTATTGTTACTTTTGTACCGCGGCACATGGTATTTCTCCTTAGTTTAACCCAATCTACCACTATTTTCAAGTTGGCTACTTTTGCATCAGACACCCGGTACACTTCTTCAGTTTTTTAAGTTTTGACCTTGAAAATGACCTTGTCGCAAATTTTCATTGTCATATTCGCAATCAGCATTCAAAAATACAAAGAATAGTGTAGTTTCAAAAAAATCGGAATGTTGCACACGGTTCATTTGGACACAGGAATTTTGGAAACATAAAAGTTGCACACCATAAAGTTGAACACGGTGCAAATGGACACCATTCTTTTGAAAAGTTGCAGACTATAATATTGGACACGGCGCAAATGGACACCATTTATTTGTACATGTAAAAGTTGCACACGGCTCAAGTTGACATGACACTGCTCATTTACACACGGTGAAAGTTGCACGCCGAAAAGTGGACACCGTTCATGATTTAAAAAATGGTAATTTTACAGCATCGTGTATCAAGTCAAAATCACCAAATTCAGTCAATTGCCAAATCAAGTCAAAAAGTCCTGTACTACTTTTTCCTACGACAAACAGTTATCGAGATATCAGAAGCTAAACATTGAAAAAGCTATAAATTATCTCTGGAATATCTCAAAAAGTATTAGGCAAATTAAACAATGTTTCGGACAAAAGTTGTTCATATTATTCAGTAGAATAAGATAGTATAATAAACAATAGGGAGTTTTATTTAAAAACTTGAAAGTGACCTTTATATGACCTTCAAGCAATTATTCAAGGTCAAATTAATGACACCGTCTTATGTCACCCTCGAAACCAAACATTTTTTGTCTAAAACATTTTTTAATAAAATGCATATTTTTCCAAATTAACGCCTGATACGGTTGCTCTGTAACACCCTGTATGATGATATTATGAGAATATTATAACCTACGTGTACTTAAGTAAATAAAAAATTTGTAAATGTTTTTCTTAAATATTGTGGGGACATCATTTGTTTCATAGAGGGCAAATTATAATACTCGGCTATATGTCCTATTATACAGGGTGAGTCACAACATTTGTGCCAGAGCTCGTGAGAAGGTAGAACGGAACGAGATGAACTGAAAAGTCCTGAACCATTTGCAATTTTCGCAATAGTTAACGAGTAATAAATTATCGAAAA
>NW_011966099.1:7278-10792 GCF_000949405.1 Vollenhovia emeryi | reverse complement strand
TTGTACCATCTACCAAATTTACATACATAAAAATTTTCAATAATTAGAGCACTATTGCGACAGCATATTCCTGAGACCAAATCAAGTAAAAAAGTCCTAGTAGTAGGGGTATATAGGGCGTTCTAACCCAGGAGCTCCGAGGGGGGAGCGGGGCGCGGGGAGTCCGCGGCGAGGGGGAGTGTGGTGGGGAGGGTACTCCGTGGCGAGGAGACCGCGGGAGCACGCGGTCTTGACATCGCGCTAGGTGCTGACATGTCAAATTGCATGTGTTTGCGTTCTCTCTCGCTCCCACTGCTGTTCTCTCTCGCTTTACTTAAATATTTTTAGCGCGAACACCTGGACGGGTATGAGTCGCGGGGTCAAGCGCCGAAACCTGGCTAGGATCATCCACGGCGCGGGGAGGGAGTCAAGCGTCGAAACTCAACGGATATTCGCTCGTGTTTGCGTTCTCTCTCGCTCCCACTGCTGTTCTCTCTCGCTTTACTTAAATTTTATGAGATCGAAGAGGATAGGAATAAAGAAAGGATAAAAAATGATTTTGAACAAATATATATATATTTATCATGATTTGGCAAAGTTATAACAGCAAAAATGGAGACAACATTTTTTAGACTTTGAAAACGATGTCGCAACCATTTGGTTTACAACTATTTTTGCTGTAATAATGTTGTAATAACCACACTACAGCAGTCGGAATAAAGAAAAACTAAAATTAGCGAAGAATATTTTTTATATGTTAATTAATATTCAATAAAATATGCAATAAAAATTAAATTTTAATTCTAAATTGACAAAAAAATAAAAAAATAAAAAATTTTTAATGTTTTAATTCAACGAGGAATGAACCTGGACAACCTGGAACTTTCACCAAACTTAAATGTAGATCATATTTATAAAAAAATCAATTATTACTAATTAACAATACTATTTTGCTGTAACAATGTTGTAATAACCACACTACAGCAGTCGGAATAAAGATAAACTAAAATTAGCGAAGAATATTTTTATATGTTAATTAATAATCAATAAAATTACAATATATAAAAGATTCTGTGTAATACATGATCAAAGTGTCAACTTTGACTGTAGAAGTACTTCTATAGTCATAAGTCAACACACATAAGTACTAAAATAGGTTTTATAAAATACATAGGGGAAAGTGGGACGTGCCTAAATTGAACTCGCTGTATTTTTAAATATACTTATATACATTTCTTTTTTTTAAGTGATTTCCAGCAGATTTACTTACACTAAAAATTAAAACTAATTTAAACTAAATAAACTAATTTAAAGTAGACAGTGTATTGAGGAATTGGGACGTGCCTAAAATTGAACTCGCTGTATTTTTTAAATATACTTATGAACATTTCTTTTTTTAAGTGATTTCCAGCAGATTTACTTACACTAAAATTAAAACTAATTTAAACTAAATAAACTAATTTAAAGTAGACAGTGTATTGAGGAATATTTAGAGAGCGAAGAGTATTTTATTTAATAACGTTTTATTGTTTCCATCTCACAGTTCATATTTACGTTGATTCGTAATATAAAATAGCCTTCGCTCTCTAAATATTCTTCGATACACTGTCTACAATGTATCGCCCTTTTTACGCTCATCAGTTCCTGCTTACACCGCACACAACACACTTTGTCCTCCCACGATAATTGGTATAAACGCGAAGTGATTGAGTGGTATTCTGTTTTTCTAACATAGGGGTTTGCCCCTCTAATCGGCCTCGCAGTATAGCACTCCTCGCACATTTTGTACCACGGGGAAACTCTTGCTACGTAAATTGGCCCATCGAAGATTTTTATGAGACAACTGCTCCGTAGGAGTAGGTGGTACCGATCCTCGTGGTCCAGCGGTCTCACTCCATCGATGGGACCTTCCTCTTCAACGTTGTTGGTTGGAGGTTTCATTGTGCAGGAACGATGGGGCTGGAGAAAACGGAGGCTATGAAAATATATGATAGATTAGCTTACGTTAATTTACTTAATCACAGTAATCAAACACCCCGAAGGGAACAAATTACTACTACGTCCACGTCGTTGTTCCTCGGTAAAGCTAAAAGTAGTATAAGAATGCATTGCAGGAGGGTAGACGGTGTCACATGATAGCATTTTCAAAAATATCGAAAAATTTACTTTGATTTTCCTAATCTGATGTGTATTTTTTTGAGATATTACCATTTTTCAACAATTTTCAACTCATTTTCATTTTTGCCGATTACAGCGCCATCTATCATGAAACGGAAAAAATGTCTCATACAAAAGTTACATATTTTTTCACGGAGAATCCAAATCTGCAATAAAAAATAGGGGTTTTTATTTAAGATTTCAAAGTCACCCCCCTCCCGCCCCCGGGGGTGGTGCAGGGGGGTCGAGCTTTATATTAATGGATGACCCTCTTCGAGGTGAACAACTTTTATTGCAACTTTTTTTAATCCGATTTGTATTTTTCCAAATATTCTGAAAAACAGTTTTAAATGCCTCACCCTGTATAATTGGTTTGAAAGCTCGCAAAACCACAGTAGGAGATCTACCGGGCAAGCACGCTTGAGAGGCCGCAGTTTGAAGTCGAATCAGAAGAGTGACTTGTGAATATCATAGATTACGCCTAAAGTTCCCGCCGATATCCAACTCGAAGATATCGAAGGTGCGATATAAATCAATAATGAACAATCGCCAAGAAATTATGGAAAATGACGAATATTCATCCGAGGATAGCGATAATAATTTTGAAGAAGAAATGGAAGTAGACAATAATTTTGAGAGACTATTAGATGAAAGCGATGAAAGCGATGAAGAAGAAGAACATAACCATTATCCGATGATAGTGACTACACCAGTGACTCGGAGGAATATAAAAAGACAATCAGGTAAATACTGTCTCCTCCCAAAATTCATGCGTTGAGCGTATCAATGAAAAAGTGTGCAATATACAGTTATTATTCCAATGGTGGTGCATATAAAATATGTAATTGGTGCATGGGCGTAATCAGAGACACCAATCTGATATATAGCAATCGTAAGCACATATAGCCTATTACGATGACATAAACACAATGATGTTTGGTAACTGTGTGAAATGTGACGCGCAACTGTACATTGTATTCCCACGCAATATGTGTCCAATTTGCACACATTAGAAAAAAACAGTGTATGAGTGAAAAGACGTTAGCGCGACATGGAGCAACGAGAGCAAGATCTGGTGGAGCAATCCAGCCGAGCCACCACCTTGGGTGAATATTTCGCGTGGGTGCAGCGATGCAACGAGTGCGTGCAACAACTCGAAGAGCACGGTCGAGTCAAACATCCGCGGCTCTCGATCGGACACAAGCAATCTGCGGCGGCGAGCATCGCGCGACTCGTAGGCGCAAAGACTTTATTGGAGAGACGCTTTATACACATCGGTGGTAATTATGCAGGTGGCGGTGCGGAGAGACTCGCTTGGCGAGAAATCGATACCGCGTTTAAAAATCGTATTTTGACCGGTGTGGTGATTAACACGGAC
>NW_011966099.1:0-4956 GCF_000949405.1 Vollenhovia emeryi | reverse complement strand
CTGGCGCCCGAACAGGGACTGGCGAGCAAAGCGAGATAGCGCATACGCCCGCCGCGTGTAACGAAAATGCCGAACAAAGCCACCGCCGCCGGATGGGTCCACGGGCTGTCCAAGGAAGCGCTCGTAGCCGAACTGACCAGCCGCGGGCTACCGGCTGAAGGGACACGGGACGAGCTCCGCGCACGATTAGCGCAAGTCGTACGAGAGGAAGTCGACAAGGGGGCCCACACCAGCGACGAAGGGACCACGGACGAGGGGCAAAAACACGACCTACCACCAAAGAACGAGCCACCGAAGCGATCCCTATCCGACACGGTAGCCCTCCTAGACACCGTCCGCAAATGGGGCTGCCAGTTCGACGGAAAGGACGGCGTCGCCTTCCTGGAGCGCCTGGAGGACCTGAGGGGAAGCTACGAATTAACCCACGAACAACTGCGCGGCTGCTTGCCGCTCCTCTTTAAGGACCAAGCCCTGCTATAGTTCCGGAACAACCGAGACGGGTGGAAAAACTGGGCGGAGTTCGAGGAGTGTTTCCGACAGTACTACGCACCGTCAAAAACCAAGTTCGAGCTGGAGGAAGCCATCGCCCGCCGGACGCAAGGCCCCAGCGAGACCGCCCGAGAGTATGTCACCGCAATTCAGACGCTCATGAGGAGATATGGACGCATGACGGAATCGGACCGACTGGAACGTATATACCACAATCTGAGGCCCGAGTACCGACTGTACGTCCGCCGAACCGATTTCCAGCAGCTATCCGACCTGCTCCAATTAGCGGACGCCTACGAGCGGGTACGCGGGGAAGAACGGAACGCCAGGCCGGACAAAGCGAAGGAGAAGACGAACTCAACCAGTACCGTAGCCACCATCAACCCCGGATACAACGCGAAAGAATGCTGCTGGGGATGCGGACAACGGGGACATACACGACGCTTCTGCCGACGACCCGCAAAAATCTTCTGCTCACAGTGCGGTAAGGAGGGCGTGCTGACCAAAAATTGCCACGGAACGCCGGCGGGAAACGCGCCCAAGGCCGAGGAGGAACGGGGGACCGCTCGGCCAAGCAACGACCCCGGAAAAGATGGCCTCACCGCCTGAAACACTACCTACCGTACGTCAATCCCGGCGATCCACGGCCACACGGAACGATAAAGTTGGGCACACAACGTTTCACCGCCTTGTTTGACTGTGGCGCAGTCTTCTCTTACGTCTCCGAGGCCACGGCCCGAAATCTCCGACCCCACGCCGAATGCCGGAACATCACCGCCAACGTCCGCCTGGCCGACGGGCAAACGAGCCACATCACGGAGGAGTTACGCGTGCTCACGAAAATAGGACGCCACAAGGGCCCGCACACATTCCATGTGCTCCCGGGACTGGTCTCAGACGCGATCGCCGGCATAGTCCTGTTAAGAAAAGCCGGATTCAGATGGACCATGCCCGACTTGGCCACCGCACAACCCGAGCAGAACGAAACCGACCGACCGGCAAACGGGTTGACGGCATGTTCCCCGGACCAGCAGAGGGAGCTCAAGGCGCTATTGGACGAAATGCTGCCTACATTCGAGCAGATGACCGGCACCACGCCCTTGGCAGAACACCACATCCGAGCCAGGCCGGGACAAATACCGATTCGTCAACGTTACCGCACGTACAACCCCGCCATGCAGGACGTCATCGATAAAGAAATCGATACCATGATCAGAGAGAAGTGTATAGAGCCAACCAGCAGCCCCTGGAACTCAGGCATCGTGCTGGCCAGGAAGAAGGATGGGCGGTACCGCTTTTGCATAGACTTCCGCAAGGTGAACGAGGTCACCGAACGAGACGCCTACCCTCTACCGCCGGTGCAACACATCCTGGACCAGCTACGCGAAGCCCGATACCTGTCCACCATCGACCTGAAAAACGGGTACTGGCAGGTACCGCTCCATCCCGACAGCCGACCGCTAGCCGCCTTTGCCATCCCAGGGAGGGGCCAATACCAGTTTAAAGTGATGCCATTCGGACTACACGCCGCACCGGCCACCTTCCAGAGACTGCTCGACCAAGTCATCGGGCCCGATATGGAACCACGGGCGTTCGCGTACCTGGACGACATCGTAATAACGGGACGCACATTCCACGAGATGCTGCAAAACCTACGAGAGGTATTCCAACGCCTAATTCGGGCCAACCTAAAGATCAACCCGGAAAAATGTCAGTTCGCCCGGACAAGCTTGAAGTATCTAGGACACGTGGTGGACCAGGAGGGGCTACGCACGGATCCGGACAAAGTAAGAGCAATCCTAGAGATACCAGCACCCGCCACCGTCCCCGCGCTCCGCCGATTCTTGGGGATGGTCTCATGGTACCGCCGCTTCATCCCCAACGTGGCAACCGTCACGGCGCCACTAAACGACCTGCTGCAAAAGAAGACGAAATGGACATGGGGACCATCTCAGGAGGCCACATTCCGGGAAGTACGGGAGTTCCTCGCAACAGCACCAGTGCTGCATTGCCCCGACTTCTCGCGGACATTCACGCTGCAGACCGACGCCAGCGACGTAGGAGTAGGAGCCGTACTCACACAGGAGACCGACGGAACGGAGCAGGTGATCGCCTACGCCAGCCGGACGCTCCGAGCAGCGGAAAAGCACTACTCCGCCACAGAAAAGGAGTGCCTAGCCGTCGTCTGGGGCATAGCAAAGATGAGGCCATACCTAGAAGGGTACCGCTTCCGAGTAATCACCGATCACTTCTCGCTGAAATGGCTCCGCACCCTAGACAATCCAACGGGCCGATTAGCGCGGTGGGCAGTCGCACTACAACAACACGACTTTGAAGTCGAGTACCGAAAGGGTACCCTCAACCACGTTGACCATCCCGGACGCCTTGTCCCGGCAGCCGCTTGAGGGGGGAGAGGAGGCTGCTGATGCAGCAGATCTGGAGATAGCGGCTATCACGCCAACAACAACGTGCGCCTGGTACCGCCGGATGAGGCAGGCAACAACAGAACAACCACAGAAGTACCCGGACTACAGAGTCCAAGACGGGAACCTGTACCGCCACTTCCACGAGCGACACTCGACGGACGAACAGACAGACCCGACCGCCTGGAAACTCTGCGTGCCTAAGGAACAGAGGGAAGCCGTGTTGACCGAATGCCACGACGCCGCCACCGCCGGACACCTGGGGATCGCAAAAACCATTGCCCGGCTGGCTCAGAGCTATTACTGGCCGGGAATGTTCCGACAAGCCGCCGAATACGTACGACGATGCCGGAACTGCCTAGAGTTCAAGCCACAACAACGCAAGACCGCCGGGTGGATGCACCACAACCAGATAGACACCCCGAACACGGTCATCGCGACAGACCTCGTTGGCCCACTACCTCGGTCTAGCAACGGGCACGCATGGATACTGGTCAGCCAGGACGTATTCACAAAATGGACCACCGCCCGACCACTGCGGCAGGCCACGGCCACGGCCGTTACACGAGCCATCGAGGAGGACATCATACTACGACACGGCTGCCCGCGACGAATCATCACCGACAACGGCAGACAGTTCGAGAGCCGCGAATTCCGAGAGCTGCTAACACGGGCCGGAATCGACCACCGTAAAACGCCGCCGTATTCACCGCAGTGCAATCCAGTGGAAAGGACCAATAGGACTCTGAAAACGATGATCGCGCAGTTCGTGGGGAAGAATCACCGCCACTGGGACCGAAGGCTGCCGCAGTTGGTATTCGCGATCAACACAGCTGTACACGAGAGCACCGGCTACACGCCTGCCAAACTCATGTACGGGCAGGAGCTCACGGCCCCAGGCACGCTGCGCGCGCAGCACGAGACGCCACTAGACGCCGACGCAGAGGTAACGCGGGAACCGACGGCCCGCCTGCGGCAGATTCAAAATCTTCAAGACGAGTACCGCATAGCTACCGCACGACAGGAAGAAGCCACGGCACGCCAGAGCCACTATTACAACCTCCGCCGACGAGTCTGGAAGCCAGCCGTAGGAAGCCGCGTCCTACGAAAAGAACACCCGCTCTCAAAGGCACAAGAAAGTTTCGCGGGCAAGTTAGCGCCGAAATACTCCGGGCCGTACATCGTACATAAACTCCGGTCACCGGTCATGGTGGAGCTACACAACACGAACGGCCGACCCGTGGGCACCGCGCACGTGAAAGATCTAAAGGACGCCTAGAGTACACGAAAGGAAAACAATGCCGAGGGGTATAAAAGACGCCGTACCGAGGGACCGGCAGAAATCGACCAGCCATGGCAAACTTAAGAGCCCGTCTCGCCAAAGCCCTCGCCGCTCCGCCGAAAGCACCAATACCAAGCCGCCGCCCGGAGGTGTCTACCCGGAAACCGAGACCGTCGCTAAGCGTCGAGAAACGGGGTAAGCCGCCGGCCCGCATCCACACCCGGACTACCCGCTCACGGCAAGATGCCCTGTACCAACGGATGACGCCGGCGGAAAAGGCAGAGCTGGACGACCTGTTCGGACCGCTGTCCGATCTGGACGAGGAGGAACCAGCGGCGCCCGCAGCCCACGGGACCCCCGCGGCCACCGCCGTCGCTCCAGCGACCGCCCCGGCAGACGCCACCGCCACCATGCCGGAACCTCGAGCCGTCCTGCCGACCCCACCTCCGACACCAGGCCCGTCGCCGCCACCCCCGCCGGTCGTCAGTACAACGGCCCCGTTCACCGGGTACTCCACGCTGCCCGAGGACACGCTGCGGGACATCCCCTGGGACCGCATCCGCCCGGGACAGCGATACCGCCATCGGAATGGGCTACGGGTGACTATTGTAAAACGCCTCCGCAACGGCGAGTTCCGCGTACGACAACGGGAATAAACGACTTGAGAACATACGAAGTCTGGATCTGTCAGGGGGGAGGTGTAACGAGTCACCAGGCCACGAGCCGTTAGCAATAAACAACTCGGTACGCCCCACCCCGCGA
>NW_011966098.1:0-10784 GCF_000949405.1 Vollenhovia emeryi | reverse complement strand
AAGTCAAAGTCTTGCGTAGCACCCTGTATACTAAGCATAATTGCTAGTAAAAAGTACAGTAAAATTTCAAAAAACTGTCGTAAAATTCTTTCGTGGGACAACATGGTATTTTAACAAATTTGTTAAATGTTAACCAGGCATTTTACTAGTAAAATGTATACTAAGTATAATTACTAGTAAAAGGTACAGTAAAGTTTCAAAAAACTCATAAAATTCTTTCGTGGGACAACATGGCATTTTGACGAACTTTATGAAAATTATTTTAAATTTCACCATGCATTTTACCAGTAAAATGTATACTAATTGTAAGTATAATTACTAGTAAAAAGTATGGTAAAGTTTCAAAAAAACTCTCATAAAATTCTTTCGTGGGACAACATAGCATTTTGACGAACTTTATGAAATTTTTTTTAATGTTACCATGCATTTTACTAGTAAAATAACTCTCGTAAAATTCGTCACAATGCCATGTTGTTCTACGACTACATGATTTTCAGAATAAATTTTAAGAGAAGACTCTCCGTGCATAATTGAATTTATAATAATATTATATGTTAAATAAACTTGTAACGAGTCACCAGCGAACACCGCGTATAGCTCCGGCACCCCCTCCTTGCGCATGATCCCCCGCCGCGTCTCTCTGCCGCTCACCTCCCACTTACGCCTATATAACGGCGCCGCGCGCCGTCCGAAGCACCAGTCCCGACCGGCGAGTTGAGCCGGCACATGCTCTCGACAAGCGAGCTGAGCTTTGAGAGAGACTCCATCGTCCCGTGTGTTGAACGGGGCACCCCCCTTCCCGACGTGCGTGTTGAGCACATCCTTCTGCCTCCGCCGTGCGAGTTGAGTACGGCCGCCCCGCCGACGTGCGTGTTGAGCGCGTCCCACCGACCCCGATGTACGTGCTGAGTACATTCCCTCAATACCGACGTGCGAGTTGAGCACGCCCGCCCGTCCGCCCACCGTACCGAGGCCCCGACCCGAGGGGCTGACCGCGACACCGAGCCCGCAATCGGGAAACGCGTTTGCGCCGCCGCAACCCCGGGCCGTCACGACGCGACCATACCCGGGGAGGACACGACCGCGTACCGGCGTTAGATATTAAGGCACTAGCTAGTAAGGAACTAAATGTTAAGATCGTAGGCGTTAAGACACTATAGCGCAGGGAACTGTATATATTAGCCTAGGGCAGAGGAACGAATAAAAACGGTAAACGAACAACTCGTGTAGTCTATTGGCCAATTCCCGCCGCCCGGACCTCGGTCCACACTCCGAGCTACCCGTAGCAAAGAGAACAGGTCACAAATGGCGCCCGAACAGGGACTTGGCCAGTAGACTCCACAAAAGGGAAAGCCAACGGGGGCTCGAACCCGGAACCGCCGCCATGCCGCGAACCAGCACCGGCTGGGTACACGCGCTATCCAAGAACGCTTTGATCGCCGAGTTAACCGAACGCAAACTGCCGACCGAAGGAAGCCGCGATGAGCTGCGCGCCCGACTCCTGGAATCCGTCCGAGCCGAGCAGAAGGACGCCACCGACGCCGACAACGAAACCGACTCCGAGGAGGACGACGAACAAAAGGTCCAAACCGAACGGACCAAGCCCGGCCGTAACCGCCGATCACTGACCGACACCACCACACTACTCGACACGGTCCGCAAATGGGGATGCCAGTTTGACGGCAAAGACGGAGTCGCCTTCCTCGAACGGCTCGAAGATCTGAAGGAGGGCTACGGGCTGACCCACAACCAGCTCCGCCACTGCTTGCCGCTCCTGTTTAAAGACCAGGCGCTCCTATGGTATCGAAACAACCGGGACCAATGGGCCACCTGGAAGGAATTTGAGGAGTGCTTCCGCCAGTATTATGTCCCCACCAAGACCCGGTACGAGCTGGAGGAGGCAATCGCACGACGGACCCAGGGACCGACCGAGGCTGCACGAGACTACGTGACGGCCATCCAGACCCTCATGCGCCGCCATAAGGAGATGACACCGGAGGACCGCCTCGAACGGACTTATCATAACTTGCGGCCGGAGTACCAGCTCTTCATCCGTAGGTCCGACTTCCAGGATCTGGCAGAGATGCTACGGCTGGCCGACGACTACGAACGCATCCGTAGATACAAACAGAACTACCGGCCCGGACCGAAGAATGACAAAGGGAGGGACCAACCGAAAACAGCGGTTGCGGCAATCACGGCCGAATACAATCCACGGGACTGCTGCTGGGGCTGCGGCCAAAGGGGGCACACACGACGCTTTTGCCGACGGCCGCCGAAAGTTTTCTGCTCCCAGTGCGGGAAGGAAGGCGTCCTCACCCGCGATTGTCATGGCACACGGCCGGGAAACGCGGGCACGGCCGCGGAAGCCGGGGGAGCTTCCCGGCCCCTCAACAACCCCACCAAAGAGGAAGGCGCCGCATAGGCCACCAGCTCCCCAGTATCCGGCCGGGCCCACGCGCCAACGATCCACGACCGCACGCGGAGATCGAGATACAGGGGCGACGCTATACGGCCCTACTGGACTGCGGGGCAATCCTCTCCTATATCTCCCAGAGGGCCGCCGACCGCCTACGCCCGCACACCCACTGCCGACGGATCCAGGCCGCCGCGTATCTTGCCGACGGACGAATCAGCCTGGTCACGGAAGAGCTCCGAGGATACACGCGAATGGGACGATTCCACGGGTGGCAGGCGTTCCACGTGCTGCCAAATCTCACCCCCGACATCATCGCGGGGGTAGGACTACTGCAAAAAGCCGGATTCCGATGGGGCATCCCGCCTCTCGCCGCCGTGAGCCCCGAGAGTAAACCCACCGCCAAAGTAAGAGGAGGCCTGAACCCCTGCTCAACAAGCCAGCAAGGGCGGCTGCAGCAGCTACTGGACAGGATGCTACCAAAATTCGAACAGATACAAGGGACAACGCCGCTGGCGACTCACCACATCCGACTAAAACCAGGGCAGGTACCAATACGCCAGCGCTACCGCACGTATAATCCCGCGATGCAGCAAATAATAGACACCGAGATCAACAAAATGCTCCAGGAAGGGAGCATAGAACCAACCTGCAGCCCCTGGAACTCGGGGGTCGTGCTAGCCAGGAAGAAAGACGGACGGCATCGATTTTGCATCGACTTCCGCCGAATTAACGAAGTCACCGAAAGAGACGCCTATCCGTTGCCGCCAGTACAACACATACTCGATCAATTGCGGGAGGCGCGCTACCTATCCACCATCGACCTCAAAAATGGATACTGGCAGGTGCCGCTCCACCCAGCCAGCAAGCCATTGACCGCTTTTGCCGTCCCGGGGCGAGGACAATTCCAATTCAAGGTTATGCCCTTCGGGTTACACGCCGCACCCGCCACCTTCCAGCGTCTGCTGGACCAGGTTATAGGACCGGACATGGAGCCCCGAGCCTTCGCCTACCTAGATGACATCGTCGTGCTGGGCAAAACCTTCGGGGAACACCTGCAAAATCTGGAGGAGGTGCTCCAACGCCTACTCAACGCCAACCTCCGTCTCAACCCGGACAAATGCCAGTTCGGCCGAACCAGCCTGCGCTACCTCGGGCACGTAGTAGACCAGGGCGGGCTCCGGACCGACCCAGAAAAGGTCAGCGCGATACTAGGCATGCCGACCCCGACGAACGTAGGGGAACTCCGCCGATTCCTGGGCATGGCATCCTGGTACCGACGCTTCATCCCGAACCTAGCACAAGTGACGGCACCACTGAACGAACTCCTCCGTAAGGGGACCCGGTGGAAGTGGGGGCCGGACCAACAGGCAGCACACCGACAAGTAAAGAGCGACCTCGCCACAGCACCCGTATTGCGGTGCCCGGACTTCACGAAGACCTTCACGCTACAAACCGACGCCAGTGACAAGGGACTAGGGGCCGTACTGACACAGGACGTCAACGAAGAGGAACGAGTGGTCGCCTATGCCAGCCGCACCCTCAGGCCAAGCGAGAAGCATTACTCCGCGACCGAGAAGGAGTGCCTCGCCGTGGTATGGGGAATCGAGAAAATGCGACCCTATCTCGAGGGGTACCATTTCCGCGTCATTACGGATCACTTCTCGCTCCGATGGCTCCGTACCCTCGAGGATCCGACGGGCCGGCTAGCTCGATGGGCGGTGTTCCTGCAGCAACACGACTTTGAAATAGAATACCGAAAAGGGGCCCTCAACCACGTGCCGGACGCACTGTCTCGCCAGCCTCTAGCCGAGGGGGAGGAGGCTGTAGAAACAGCCGAATGGGATCTGGCGGCTATACTACCCAAGGATACCTGCGCCTGGTACCAGCGGACCACGCTGGCCGTGCAAAACGAGCCAAAGAAGCACCCAGACTTCCGCATACACGAAGGGAATCTGTACCGCCATTTCCATGAACGACACAGCACGGACGAACAAACGAGCCAGGCAGCATGGAAATTCTGCGTCCCGAAGCCACTACGAGACCAAGTGCTAAAAGAGTGCCACGACGAGGCTACCGCCGGACACCTAGGAGTAGCAAAAACGCTCGCCCGACTGGCTCAAAAATATTACTGGCCGGGCATGTTCAGAGAGGCCACCAACTACGTCCGTCAGTGCGAGAACTGTCAGCGGTTCAAACCCCAACAAAGACTAACCGCCGGGCTCCTGCACCACGATCGAGTAGAAAGCCCTAACGAAGTCCTGGCGATAGACCTGATCGGCCCGCTACCACGATCCACGAACGGACACACGTGGATACTGGTCTGTCAAGACACGTTCACCAAATGGCTCATAACACGCCCTCTACGACAAGCCACCGCAGCGGCAGTCACACGCGCCATCGAGGAGTGCGTGCTCTACCAGCATGGCTGCCCCCGACGCATCATTACCGACAACGGGAAGCAGTTCGAGAGCCGGGAATTCCGCGAGATGGCAGCACAAGCCGGGATCCAGCACCGACGCACGCCGCCCTACTCCCCCCAGTGCAACCCCGTAGAGCGCGCAAATCGAACTTTGAAAACAATGATCTCGCAATTTACCGAAGGAAATCACCGACACTGGGATAAGAGGCTGCCCCTGCTCACATTCGCGATTAACACGGCAGTGCACGACAGCACCGGGTACACCCCGGCCCGCCTAACCTACGGACGAGAACTGGAAACTCCCGGGACGCTGCGCGCACGACACGAAGCCCCGCTCGAGGAAGCCGCCGGAGCCGAACAAAGACCAACGGCGCGACTGCAACAGATCGAGCGAATGCGAGAGGAATACGAAGTGGCGATCTTGCGGCAGGACGAAGCCACCGCCCGCCAAGGGCGATATTACAATCTCCGCCGCCGGGACTGGAAGCCAGCTATTGGGAGCCAGGTCATGCGGAGGGAGCACCCGCTATCTAAAGCGGCCGAAGGCTTCGCGGGCAAACTCGCGCCGCGATACACAGGACCATACACCGTAGAAAGACTACTATCGCCGGTCATCGCCCGTCTGCGTGATCACAACAATCGGCGTGCCGGCATAGCACACGTGAAGGATCTAAAAAGCGTCTGAAGAAGCCGCCCGCACCGAATATAAGGCCGCCGCGACCGATCGGAAGCCAGCATTAGTCATGGAGCACGACAAGCGACGACCAAGTCGAAAACCCGACTCCCGGCTGGGGAAGCTGAGACAGCGGTTCGCCAAGGCCGTGGCAGCGCCACCGAGGAAGCCGCAACGGGTCCTCCCGCCGGAAGCAACCCCGCGCAAGATTCCGGCCCCGACACCACCGAAGGCGCCCGCACCACCTCCGACTCCGGCCACACCAGGTCGACCCCCAGCCGTGGCCCGCAGCCGAACCACCCGCTCCCGCCAGGAACTCCTGTACGAGGAAGCGATGCGGTCCAACCAGGCCATGTGCGAGGAGCTGGAGGCGCTCTTCGGGTCCCTCTCCGACTTAGAGGACGAGCCGACACCCACCGACAGCGCGGTCCCCGAGGCTCCGGAGGCACCCCTCGTGGCCGCGAACGCAGTTCCGCCAACACCACCGCCGACACCCGGAGTCCCCTCCAGCACCGGAAACGAGGACCCTCCGGCCACCAGCGCGGGCTCACCCGGCAGCGGACCATTCCAGGGGTACTCGACTCTCCCCGACGAGGAACTCCGGGCAATCCCCTGGGAACGGATCCGGCCAGGCCAGCGTTACCGGCACCGCACCCCCCTCCGTACGATCGTCGTGAAACGGCTGCGAACCGGCGAATTCCGTGTAAGATAAGGATAAGGAGAATAAAAGGCTAGACACAGATATCACGCACGGGTCTGCCAAGGGGGAGGTGTAACGAGTCACCAGCGAACACCGCGTATAGCTCCGGCACCCCCTCCTTGCGCATGATCCCCCGCCGCGTCTCTCTGCCGCTCACCTCCCACTTACGCCTATATAACGGCGCCGCGCGCCGTCCGAAGCACCAGTCCCGACCGGCGAGTTGAGCCGGCACATGCTCTCGACAAGCGAGCTGAGCTTTGAGAGAGACTCCATCGTCCCGTGTGTTGAACGGGGCACCCCCCTTCCCGACGTGCGTGTTGAGCACATCCTTCTGCCTCCGCCGTGCGAGTTGAGTACGGCCGCCCCGCCGACGTGCGTGTTGAGCGCGTCCCACCGACCCCGATGTACGTGCTGAGTACATTCCCTCAATACCGACGTGCGAGTTGAGCACGCCCGCCCGTCCGCCCACCGTACCGAGGCCCCGACCCGAGGGGCTGACCGCGACACCGAGCCCGCAATCGGGAAACGCGTTTGCGCCGCCGCAACCCCGGGCCGTCACGACGCGACCATACCCGGGGAGAACACGACCGCGTACCGGCGTTAGATATTAAGGCACTAGCTAGTAAGGAACTAAATGTTAAGATCGTAGGCGTTAAGACACTATAGCGCAGGGAACTGTATATATTAGCCTAGGGCAGAGGAACGAATAAAAACGGTAAACGAACAACTCGTGTAGTCTATTGGCCAATTCCCGCCGCCCGGACCTCGGTCCACACTCCGAGCTACCCGTAGCAAAGAGAACAGGTCACAAACTTGAAACAAAATTTTACATAGAGCCCGCGAACCAAGCGAGTGTACTCTAAGAATAAGTGAAATATAAACGTTTCGACTTACAACGAGGTCATCTTCTTCCGCGTTTGTATTATTTTTCACTCAGTATACATATCATTGGCCACGCACATCTTGCTTGGTTCGTGAGCTCCACGTAAAATTCGTTTCTGTTTAAATTATTGAGCCTCTATATTCTTATGTTTGAAATTAATTTATTATCACGATAAATTGTTACGTTCATTAATTTCAAAATATCAATTCAAAGTTAAATCAGTCACAATTGGATTATATTTTCTAATTATATCTCCGATAACACGGATAACAATTATTCCGATTTAAAAACGTGTCTGAATTAAACAAAGTAACTATTTCCTGTTGAGGAATAATAATTATCACGCTAGACCTCGCGTGAGTAGAAAAAACTCATAAGAATCTCGAAACTGCTAGATGCTATTCAAGCTATAAAGTGAACAATTTGTACACGGTAAGACTTTTCTCTTAAAATCCACCCTGGAAATCATGTAATCGTGGAACAACGTGGCATTTTGAAGAACTGTAGGAGAGTTTCTTGAAATTTTACCATACATTCTACTAGCAAAATGTGTACCAAGTATAATTACTGTTGGTAACTAGTTGAATGTATAATGAAATTTAAAAAAAACTCATAAAACTCTTCGAAATGCCACGTTGTCCCACGATCGCACGATTTTCAAGATAAAAATTAAAGAAATTCTTTCCATGTACATATCCTAATCGAAATCTCTACATTCGACCGATAACAATTGTTCTTATCGTAACTCGCCAATGTCTGAAACGAAGAAGCTCCGCGTGTGTCACTGGCGTGACGAAAGCCGGACCAAATTCATCGGGATGACTCGCGCGCGTTGAGAGATCTCATCTCGGAGCAGCCGCGAGCGCGATGACAGCATCCGGCGATGACGTCACATAGCGGCGGCGGCCGCTGCGACGACCGTGCACGATGACGTCGACGATGATCGCGGATCGGCGGCGGCGGCGGCGGCGGCGGCGGAGGCGGAGGCAACGGCAGGAGGAAGGAGTTGGATTGGAGCTCCGACAGGAATTGACGGTGCACCGTTTCGTCGCGGGGCCCCAGTACCTTTCAGATCGCCGTGTCGTCGACTTCTTTCGGACTCTCGCGGATTCGCCGCGGGAGAGCTCGATTCCGCGCGCCGGGCCCGGTCGTCGATCCGCGACGCCGCGCCGGCCGCCGGACGCCGTCGGCACATGACAGTGACCCACATACCGCGGTTCCGGTATGCCGCGTTACGTTAATCCCGGCGGACACCGGACGAATTCATGGTGGAAGGATTACATGGTGTGCTCAATTGCCTGGGGGAATCGGGTAATGACGTCACTCGCAGTGTTGCCAACTCCACTTCTGCCTGTCTACTAGATGGTGTTGTAAATCCTACCAGAATCCTACTAGACAAAAAAAATTTGAATTATTTGTTATAGCACTTGCAGACTAATGTACAAACGCGACGCGCGATGTAAGAGCCATTATACGATTGTGGTTTGGGTAAAATTTTATAAATAATAAAATACCAAAACGATAATAAATTGCACATATATATTCATATAACCATATATATTCACATATTGCACATATATATTCAGCTAACCATAATAAATTGCACATGAATATTCAGACAGAAAAAATAAAAAATAATCAAAAGGAGTCCAAGATAGGATCATCCTCATCTTGTGTAAATAAATCTTGCTGAAGTGGTTCCGACCTTTGAACATCGTCAAATATCACTTCATCTGATACAGACGTACGGGGTGTATATGCAGCAAGAGTGCCTATTTGGTCCAGTACTGATGTTGGGAATTGGTAGGTAGAGCAACACAAATTCAACCTACGAAAGCCAGCACGAATTATGAGGATTGCTACCAAAGTTGAATCATCGAGCCTATTCCTGTGAGGTGATTTAACAATTTTCATTTGACTGAATGCTCGTTCAATTTCTCCATTTGACCAAGGTAGCACTAGACACTTTATGGCAAAATTTACCAAATCCACAAAGGGATTTTCTCCAGCAGCATCCTTATACTGTAGGACCTCGACCCAGAAAGGTACAGTCTTTTCTGTATTCTTCCATTCCACGAAAGAAATTTTCGACCACTGAAAGTCTATGTTGGTTATAATTTCTGGAGGCTCTTGCATGAGCTGTGCAAGCGGTATCACTGACGGTTTCACTGTGCGTAAACAACTTTCTGGAGCGAGAAGAGACACACTCTGAAGAACCTCTATGTTGTCTGGAAGTCGCAGCTGCAAGTTGCTTACTAGAGTTGCAACAAAACTGATGCATCTCAATCTGATGGCCATCTCGTCGTCAACATTGAGAAGTTTGCTGGAACGTGCTTGACGCATTTTCTCTTCAAACGTATAGCCAAGGTAAGGCTTTGGATGTAGGTGATTTTTTACGTTAACAGTGAGCAAATTTTCTTTGAGCCCAGAAACAACGATTCGCTTTGCTAGTCCTTGAATAAGAAGAGTCAAGGATTTCAAAAGCTTCACAGGATCGTTTCCATTTGTCTGGAAGACTTTATTCACCTAAAAAGAAAAGAAGATATATTTAATATAGACAGCTAGTACATATAATATATATGCTTTGGTCAGGGAATTTTCAGGGAGAAGTTTTTTGTCAATATCGAATCAATGCCTCAATGAAATCTATGTTAATAATCCATCGATATTAAAAAAAGTCAATGTTAACGTGTAAATTGTGACATCAAATTGACAAAAAGATAAAAGAATTCTAACTAGAATACAAAACTTTGTTTACCTTCTGGGCTTCCTCGAGAATAGGTTGCAGAAACAACAAGTATAGTTCGTTGCGAACATCGGAATACATGTTGAAGAGAAGTTCAGCTGTGAAGCATTTGTCGTTCCCTTTCCACAATTCAAAATGCAAACGTAGCTCTAGCCATTGTTTTACGATGCGAGTAACTGCTTGGGAGATAGAGAGCCAGCGAGTATCAGCTACCTTAAGGATCTTAAGAGGATTATCTCCATCATTGAGAGTGTTATACAGGGCCTGGAAATGTCCTTGCCGATCAGCTGACCTAAAAATCCGCCGACATTGGTTATTACACTGCACCTACATCGAACCCAAAACTCAACACTCCAAAATCCAGATGCATAGTTACAAGAAGTTCAAAGATCATGAAAACATTGCGTGCTTACTTGCCTCACTGAAATATATACTAACTGGAACGCGCGCTAGAGCGGACTGTACCTTTCCGTCCCCACTCTCGACCACCCTATAAACCAGACAATGACAGACGCCACTCGACGATGCTCTCTCTCGGTACGCACGACTCGGCTCTAGCGCGCGTTCCAGTTAGTATATATTTCAGTGACTTGCCTGGAGAACCATGTATACGTCCCGCTGATGAGAAACTCCAAATTTTTTGGCATTACTTCTTTAACAGATTCTGAAACCGCTAATTGAATGGAATGGCAAACACATCGTATGAGAATTAAATGAGGAATGTCAGCCTTAAGTCTTTGGTACACTCCTGTATTGACTCCTACAAAATGAAATATTCATATGAAATTCACAATTTTCATACCGTGTTAAGTATTCTCAAAACAGTGAAGCCTAGAAAACACTCACCTGTCATGACCGCTGCGTTATCAGTCCCAAGTCCTCTCATATTCTTTAAATTCAAATCAAACTTTTGAATTACTTCTTTGACAGCTTTAGTTATATGT
>NW_011966097.1:7075-10765 GCF_000949405.1 Vollenhovia emeryi | reverse complement strand
TATACCCCTTTTCATGGATTCCATCTGTCGCTAGCAGTGAACTCTATACATACTGGAATGAGTGATCTATAGTTCTGGCTGTTGCCGAGAGAGAGGTGCGTTGGGTGAATCCTTGTCTCCTTCTAGTACTACCTGATTGGATAATCGCATATAAATGACTCCCTTCTTCTCGTCATTTATATGCGACTATCCAATCAGGTAGTACTAGAAGGAGACAAGGATTCACCCAAACGCACCTCTCTCTCGGCAACAGCCAGAACAATAGATCACTCATTCCAGTATGTATAGAGTTCACTGGTCGCTAGCGACAATCGTGATCACGTGACCTTTTTGTCGCTGAAAATGAGCGTCGAGCGTCAGCATGAAAAGGCACCTTAAAGCTGCCACTTGCGTGCTGAATAGTGTGGAATAGTGTAAGCTGAATTCGTTACACAAGATTTTAACCGTTTACAAGTTTGGACTTGGTATAGAAATTTCCTTTACGCTATTCCTCAGCAGGTGGTAAGAAACGAAAATTTTGTATCGTATCATGGAAATCAGATAGACTAACAATAAGTACATACGATTCACTAGTAAACATTTGAGACTGGGTCGCCAGAAAACAGAAGACTTGTTCTTTCTCGATAATAATTTTAAAGCGTTAGCTTTGGCGTGGGTGTGTATATGCGCGCGTGCGTATGTTACAAAACGTCGTTTCTATTTATAAAGAAAAGACAGAAAACCAAGTATTTCCTATTTAGGAGAATGGAAGCGGAGCCATTAGAGTTGGAAGATGGTGAAATCGTCGACGATGAGGTTAGAGATACACTGACAAATTTTTACTTAACACGAGTCTAACCTATATAAATATACGTATATATGTACCTATCGAATATACTAATGTCAAGTACTTTTCAAACTGTGGATTTGAAAGTAGTCGGCCTGTGCCGATTTCGTTAAATACTTTTCTACTCTTATAAAATTATTCTCATCATCTATGAGATGACGAGTAATCTAGAATTATGTTGCAACGAGGGATGTATGTATGCACTATGATGACGATGATGTCAATTGTATGTAAAACAAGATCGACAAGTAGAGGAAAGTAAAGTGCCGGTGACATATTCTCAACTCGAACTCCTTTGAGTGTCTAGACAAACTTGTACCGTTTACCAAAGCATATTAATTCTAAGGCCCGGTCTACAATGAGTCGTTAGTCAGAAGTCAGAACTATATGTCGGTCCTCTCCCTTTCTCTCCCCCAGTGAGAAATGATTCGTCGATCGACGTCGAAACGACGTCGAATCGACATCGACACCGTCGAATTGACGTCGATCGACGAATCATTTCTCATTGGGCCCTCTCTCTCTCTCTCTCTCTTTCTCCCACCCAGAAAGGAAAAGACTACTCATTGTAGACCGAGCCTAAGATTAGATGTTGAAAAAGTAAATGAAATACCATATAGCTCTGCGTTGCAATGTATATAGCGCATATGTCAACTAATTAACAAATCATGCTTTGCTACGTACATACTTGAGGCTTTTCTTATGTGTGTATTATTATCAATGTTACTGATATTATTTTGGGATTGACAAGTGTATTTTATCATTTTGTATAGCCCAGCGACATCTTTGGAGCCTATAAAATTTTGGAAAGACCTCACGCTAAGCCGACACCTGTCACAGATGTGTGTACAAAAATGCGATACAGCGACGAGTCCGATGAATCTGCCGAGTCCGAAAGTGATTCGGACTCGGATTCCACACAGGCCAATATTAAAAAGCCTAAACTTAAGTTGAAAAAGAATAAGCATTTGCGGAAGGATTTGACATCTAAGAATGATAAATACAAAGTATGGTGTAGCCAGATGCAAGAAGAATCCTTGACCGAAGACTTGACGTCGTGCGGTGTTACAAAGAAGTATCAAGAACGTAGTGTGGAAAGTTACGATTTTACTCTACGATACCCAGGGAATGGCAGGAAAGCTTGTAACAATAACAGTTCTGATGAAGAGAAGGACATCGAACATAGATTGACGAATAAGAGAACCAATTCAGATAGACGTGATGTAAAGTTTAGATTAGGAAAAAGGAGGAACTCCTTTCAGATGGGTTCAGATAGTCAGAAAGGTTCGGTTAGAATAATAGCAGACTTATCTGCAACTATGGATTCGACAGATGCTGATGTCGCTGCTGACATAGCCAATAAACTCGTCGAGAGAAAAGAGCTTCTCATAAGTAAGGAAACATTAGTAGCTTCCAAGTTAGAAATAATTTAAAGCTGGCTCCCTTTTAGACCAAATTCCAGTAGATACGACACAAATCTAGCTTTGATTAACAAGATTCTTGTTTCAACTTGCTTACGCGCCGATTATGATTATCAATTAGTTCATTATAACAAGTTGTAATGTTATAAATTAGTTATGTTAAAAATTGTAAAAAATATCCTTTTATCTTCCGCATATAGTAATAAATGCTACGTCCATTTACTTTTAAATAAATGCAATATTAGATTGCATTTATTTGTAACACAGACATATACATATATTGTATGCTTTGCAGGACGAGTAGTGGATATAATTGGTAAGCAGAAAGCTATCGACTTTTTCCAAAAAACCAAGGAGATTGAAGAAAATGGTGGAATGTTAATAATGAATGGATCTCGTAGAAGAACTGCCGGTGGAGTATACTTTTGGTTAGTGAAAAATGACAAACATATCCCCCAAGAAAAGATAAGGCAGATATTTTATTCTGACCAAAAAGAGAGCAGCGAACAAAGAAAGAGAACTGGCAACTCGGGACGACAGAAGACACAAGAATTAATGCGAAGTTTCGAAGGTAAGTTATAACATTCGTTTCCAATAAAATATCAAGTTTTCTTTTTGAAAAACACTTTAGAATACATAATTTGTCTCGGAATTGCAGATAGATCCGAAAAGGATTTACCAGCTTTGTTAACAAGAGCGGAACTCTCGACGAGACAAATAGCAGAGGAAGTAAGATTACGACGTGGTGAAGGCATGGACAGAATGCCAGTAGATTCCGATCGTACAGTATCAAATCCACCACCCAGTCCTGTAACAGATGATCCAGATCATTCCGAACATCCACCGGTACAGAGACAGGTTCAGGATTACACCGACGATTTTCTCGATATTGGAGTGGACATAGATAGTATGGAAGTACTCTAAAATTATTTCGTCTTACGTTTGCACATACTCCAACAGATTTGTATAAATAAAGCTTGTAATCAGTCGCACGAAGAATACATATGTATTTGTCAGGGTTGGGAAGTAACTCGTTACTTGTAACGAAGTTACAGTTACTTCTTTTTGATAACTCTAACTTAACTTCGTTACTTTCTCTACATCTGTAACTGTAACTTAACTCAGTTACATTTTTTCGATAACCAGTAACTAATTTAATAGTTACATTAATAGTTACTTTATATATTTTTTCAACCTCCACAGATCGCATTAGGCCTTGCATTTGCGCAAAACGCCTTTATCGCCGCTTTACAATTCAGATACAGATTCGATATTTTTATTTCTATTGCAAGGGAGTAACTGCAAAGTAACGATTCGTTACTTTTCGAGTAACTGTAAGGCTGATGGCAGACAACTATCCGTAAGCGCTTAAGACTGACGTAGCCGTAGACTTAAGGTAAGGCAGAGAAAAACGTAAGCCGTGGAACACGTGTTCCTTACGGCTTA
>NW_011966097.1:5151-6778 GCF_000949405.1 Vollenhovia emeryi | reverse complement strand
TGTTTTTCTCTGCCTTACCTTAAGTCTACGGCTACGTCAGTCTTAAGCGCTTACGGATAGTTGTCTGCCATCAGCCTAACTGTAACGCGTTAATTTTCAGAATTGGTAACTTGTAACTGTAACTAGTTACATTGTTAGCGAAAAAACTAACTGTAACTAGTTACTTTTATAAAATAACATTCCCAACCCTGGTATTTGTATAGGTTGTATATTTATCATGTTTAGAGACGTTAAACTGACTGAAAACAGTGACTAAAGAATACGTTTCATTTACTTTAGGTAATAATATACACGCTAAATTCATTCGTTTTCTCAATATTAATTGAAACATTGTTTAAAATGAGAAAATATTGTTATTTAATTGCCGTGTGTGTGCGTGTGCGTGTGTGTGCGCGCGGCGCGTGCGTACATGTGTGTAAGAAGAGAGAAAGAATATGTTATACATATTGCGTTGCGAAAAAAATTATTTTATGAAAAGCAAAATAAACGTCTTTGACACGAGAAATTGAATTTTGTACTAAACGTTACTAATAAGTATGAACAATATTATACACAATTAGAAATACATAGTAATAAAAACATTATTCGTCTTCTTTTCCAATCATACGATTGCCCGTCACGGATTGATGGAGGTCCCAGGTTCGAATTCCGGTTGGGGTAATATTTTTCGCAATATGAATTTTAATTGCCAGATATGGTCAATAAAAATCACTGATACTGTTAATTACTGCTAGCGACTTTTAAGAGTATTCTTACTAGTTGATCATACGATTGCAGCCTGATTAAATTAAACTTTGCATCTTCTTAATTATAAATGAAATAATGCCTCTTTCCGATTTTAAATTGAAACTATCCAATGAAAACAGATTATCATGTAGAAACTTTCCGCCACCCTCGCCGAATTCTCGGCGATCCTCTTTTTTTTTTCTTTACAATAATTGTGTTTTTACATTTTTGTCATTAATTTTTTAAACATGTAATGTGCATACCATAGTACATAACTCTTACCATGTAAAACATTTATTTATTAATGTACAAATGAAAAATCAAGTTGTAAAGGTAAATCTATCGATTAAGATTCTGTGAATCCAATGGAACTAAAATTTTATTCGATAAAAATAGATCTATAGAGGCCCTTCACCACCCCTGCCGAAGCTTCTTTTTTGATATTTAAGCAAAATCTTGAATTTGAATTGGAATCTTCTGAGTTTGAAGTTTGATTTTCATTTGAACTTGAATTATGAATTGAACTTCCTAAGTAGTTCGAGTTTGAGTTAGAATTGGAATTTGAGTTTGTAATTGAATCACTTGACTGATTCGAATTTGCTTTTGAATTAGAATTCTCGTTCGAGGCTGAGTTTGTATTTGACTTTGGATTTGAGTTTGAGTTTCTGCTAGAATTAAGGAATGAATTACCTAAGTAATTCGAGTTTGCATTTGAGTTTGAATTTGAATTTGAGGTTCTGCGTGAGTTAGAGAATGAATTACCTAAGTAATCCGAGTTTGCATTTGAGGTTCTGCTAGAGTTAGAGAATGAATTACCTAAGTAATCCGAGTTTGCATTTGAGGTTCTGCTAGACAGCTAGAGTTAGAGAATGAATTACCTAAGTAATCCGAGTTTGCATTT
>NW_011966097.1:0-1995 GCF_000949405.1 Vollenhovia emeryi | reverse complement strand
AAAGTGAGAGGATAGATCTTGGATTGAATTAATTAATTATTATCTCTCTTAATATAACTCTTACTTTATTCTCAAATGTCCAAACTTCTTGAAATTCGAATCAACAATATAAGATTTAGGTCCGAGTCAAGACGTTTCTCGGCTTTAGTTTTTAACTCTATTTGTCAAGTTAGTGAGTCGTGAGTTTATGGATCAATTGAACAACTAAAGCTAAAGGCAACTGAAGCTCTGAAGCTCTGAAGCTCTGGTCCCGAAGATTCTTCTTATATTTATAGTTGAATCCCCCCACGGTATTTTAAGTGGAGGAGGAAGGTATTGTCCTCCGTTCCTTCACCGCAACTCTACCCTGGTAACAGTTGTCACTGCCACCGAGGTACCGCTTCGTCGCGAGTTGTAATTTGATAAACGATCGATAAGGAATGTTCCGAGAGATTTCTCAGGAGTTTCTTTTTTAAAAATTTAATTTGAATAATTTATAGTTAAAATTATACGTCTGTAACACGTTCTACCTTCTCAAAAATTTTGTCGGATATGGAAAGACTCACCCTGTATATGCCTATTGCGTTCATTTATTCAATTCTTAAATAATTATCGAATAACATTATATTTCTAAAATTTAATTTTATTTCATCTACGCAATCGCGACCAAAAAGATTGTTAATAAATTTATTAATCTTTATATCTCAATTGAGGAGAGATTTTTTAAAGATTTAACTATTGATTTAATATACAGGGTGTTAATTAAATAGCGCCCACTAATAATATAGCGTTATTCCCTTTGACTATACAGGGTGTCCCAATTTAATGTCCCACCCCAAATAACTTTTTTATTTTTAACTACAGAAAAAACATTTCAGACAAAAGTTATTTGGTTCGAAGGGGGACACAAGATGGTACCATTAGTTTGATCTTGACGAGTGGCATGAAGGTCACGTAAAGGTCACCTTCAATATTTTAAATGGAACCCCCTATTGTTTATTATACTATCTTATTCTACTAATTAATATAAATAATTTTTGCCTGAAGCATTTTTCGATTTGCCTAATACTTTGCGAGATATTCAAAAGAAAATTGACAACTTTTTCAATATTTAGCTTATGATATCTCGATAACTGTCTGTTGGAGGAAAAAGTAGTACAGGACTTTTTCTACTTGATTTGGTTTCAGGAATATGCTGTTGTAAAAGTGTTCCAATATTGTAACATACACCAAATTTACATACACAACAATTTTTAATAATTGGAGCACTATTGCAACAGCATATTCCTGAGACCAAATCACGTAAAAAAGTCCTGTACTACTTCTCCCTCCGGCAAACAGTTATCGAGATATCGTAAGCTAAATATTGAAGAAGTTATAAATTTTCTCTTGAATATCTCGAAAAGTATTAGGCAAATAAAAAAATGTTTCAGATAAAAGTTGTTCATATTGATTAATAGAATAAGACTGTATAATAAACAATAGGGTATTCCGTTAAAAAAATTGAAGGTGACCTTTACGTGACCTTCATGCAACTCGTCAAGGTCAAACTAATTGTACCATCTGGTGTTCCCCTTCAAATCGAATAACTTTTGTCTGAAATGTTTTTTTCTGCAGTTAAAAATAAAAAAGTTATTTGGAGTGGGACATTAAATTGGGACACCCTGTATAACTATGGAATGCTAGCAGTAATTTTTAGCTTATGCCAACATCTACAACGCCCCAGAACCAAAATACGGCAAACAATAGAATTTGTGAGCAAAATAAGTGTGCGATACCGTCGGTCCGTCGCTGATTTCAAGTGTGTCTATAGTTTTCAAGACGTAATTATAGTAATAACATTAAGAAAGAATATTGATTGTTTTTAGTATGCCACAAGAAATAATCGACTCGGATGTTGAAACCAATACTGTATCTTCCAAAATGTTAATGAGTGATAAATCGACAGCAAACTCTTCAAGACTGACACAAACTGAAATGAAACAGAATGTTCTACGATTTCAGATATTCCAACAA
>NW_011966096.1:0-10760 GCF_000949405.1 Vollenhovia emeryi | reverse complement strand
ATCGTGACGCTCTCAGTCGCTCAGACATAAAATTAATTTCTCGATAACTATTACGAATTTTGCAAAATGTTATAGGACTTTTCTATTTAGTTTGCCCCGGTCTATCTACGGGACATCCGGGAATTAGGATACGCCCTGAATATGTCATGCATTGATATCCTCGAAAAGGATATTGCTGTGCTGAAACTTGGCGCGAGACACTACGGTGTCTCTTGATGTGTATATACATATATCTCGCGCGCGCAGTCTAGCTACGCTTATACTTGGCGCGAGGCAACGTGTCTCGTGATATATATATGTATGCTGCCAATGCATGTTACGTTCAGATCTGTTTGGATTTGGACGTAACGATGTGTGCTACGTATACATGTATTTCCAATACATGTGTCCTAAGATTATCGGTAATGTAGGAAATGGAATTATAAATGTCGGTTACCGACATTATCGACATTTTTAATTCCATTTAGATGAGGGCGCTATCCCGTTGGAGTTCGGGCGTAGCTTTAGCATCCTCTTAATGCCAAAAGGAAACGCCCAAGAAGGCGCAAGCGTGCCCTTATCATGTCATGCTGATGTTCGGATTTATATTTGATACATAGCTTATTAGCAAATATGATCAACAATTCGTCATATCTCACAATACGTGTTATTATATCATCTCGCATTACTAGAAACACCATATATCGTAGATTCATCTCATTTGCAAGTTTATGTATTCTGCCAGTAATTTTCCTGCCCAAAATCATAATATTTTCATTCTTCTTAAAATTACTTTTAAGACATCCTCGGGCATGATGACGTATTGTACTTTTGGCGAAGAAACCTTTACATTTGACACACGCAATAAAGTCAGTAGCAGTTTTCTTAATTTTCTCATTTGGACGTCTGGATACTATAAGTTGCCCAGTATTATGATCAGAATTCGTATTAAATTTAAAATTACCCATCTTTCTTAAAATATTTATCATTTCTTTTCTTTCATGGTTTTTTTTGGGCAAAACTCTTTTACTTGAGGCTCATTACCATGTATCATTTCCAAATGTCGCGCGAGTTGCGACTGCAATTTCATGCAAAAAATGCAACAGTTTCGTTTGGTGGATTTAAGTTTCGAGTTTTCAACATACATTAATTCATCATTGCATGAAGATGTACCAACAATATTAATGTTTGATACATTGAAACTAGAATCGGATAATGTTGAGTTTGTTTTCTTTGAAACATTTTTTTGTGGAGATAAGCTGTCATGTGAAGAACTTTGTTCTGAAGGTACATATTCTGATCCTTCGTCGCTACTTTCTTTCTCGTTATCTAAAGTTAAACATGTAAAATAATGAATAATTCTGATATTTAAAAAAATTGATGTGTTATTAATATGTTTTTGTAGTGTGTATTATTGCTCGGTCAATTATAATCAGTTATATGTACAGAAAAAGAAAAGTGCATAGAAGATAACAGTATGTAATTTTTTAAACATATTTAAATAAGTACATTTTAATTATTATGAAAACATAGAAATATTGTTAGTACGTAATTATTCAATATTATCTCAAACTTATTTACTCAACTTAGTTACTGTACATACACATGCAGCAAAATCAATATTATAAAAGCTATGTTTAGTTTTATATATTTATACTTTCTTATATGTTTATTATATTCTTCTTATGTTATAATAGAATAGATTATCACACAGTCAATTTGTATTTTAACAGAATATGGAAAAATGTGTGTGTTGCATATGTGACATGTGCGTGCGTGTTGTGTGTACGTGCGTACATGTGTGCGTATGTGATTATAAAAGATAATTAATATCGTACGTACCATAAGATGCTAGAACTTCGACAGTTTCTTTATTAGTTGCATCTTGTTGACCCAAAGGTAATATACTTATGTCTTCCACACCTTCCAATAGTTCTTCTAAACATAAGTATTGTTTTTTAAAAAATGTAATTTACAGGGCAATGTAAAAACATAAAATTTAATTACAAAAAATGCATAAAACCACATGCCAAGAAAAGTGAAATAATTTGAAACATTTTATTACTATTGTATTACTCGAATATTACTCGAAAATTATTTAAAGTATTTTTTGCGGAAACAAGACAACTGGTGTAATAAAATAAATGTCTAATTTTTAATGGACTTAATGTTATAAAATTATAGTATAATAATATGTATTATATTATTACATTTTTACAATATTTTACTTTTAAACTTTGTTCTATGTTTTCAATTCATTTATTCTTAGAACTTTAGCAAAACGGCTGTATTGGGCTTGGTTGCACCAATGTCACATAACTTAACTTTAGCTTAATTCACTCTTTGTTTCTTTCTAACGGCTTTCCTCAGAAAAGATAAAGAATGAGTTAAGCTAAGGTTAAAGTTAAGCAACGTTAGTTGCTTAACAACCGGGCCTATATTACTTTTAAGATAATTTTATGTTTCAAGTCTTTTGTTTCAAGTAATGTACAATTACTGTCTTGTACACTACTTCAAGGCCTAAGCAGAGGCTGTCTTGTCTTAAGACAAAACAGTTCTCGTGTGTTACTTTCAGCAAAGACTTAAACATTAAAAGTACAGATATAAAACATTGTCTTAAGAGTACAAGACAGCCATTTTGCTCACATCCTTACTTTTCAGAGATCCATACATACATACCAGTAGTGCTAAATCTCAATTTCTTAGCACACGACTCCATGTTATTGGACTCGTTATTTGCAGCTATAAATATAAGAAAAAGGTTTTGTATCAAACTAAATAAAAAAAATGTTTTATTGATTACACAAAAATGAAAGAAAAAATGTGTTATTGTAATGAGTGAAATATATTTTCTACTAGATACTTTATATATTTTTATTATATATTTATGTATTTTTACTGAGATTGAACGCTGTATTATACTTCGTCCGTATAAGTAAAAAAATAGATACATACATACATTATAATATATTAAATGTTAAAATGAAAAATTTTCAACAGTATAATAATTATTACTTACAAGAAACCAATACTTCGATATCCTCGTTTTCAGCTTCAATATTTTCATAATTAAGATTTAGCAAATTTATTGTTGTATCGACATCAAATACTAAAACAAGCACAAAAATTTCTTTATTTACAATAGATTATATTTAACAAAATATATTATATTATATCAACGTACTCACCATATGACATTGGAATTTCATAATTTTTTTGACAGTCTTGTTTATGTGGTATACAAATTTGATCACTGTTTTCACATTCTTAAACAAAAAATAATTGTAGTGCATACGTATCTAACGTACATCAAAATATATAGAGTACTATATCAAATTTATAAAAATCTTTAATTAGGGAATTAAAGAATTTAAAAATAAGTTAATAATGTACACAAAACGTAGGTAAATTGTATTGTCATAACTACTATTTTATTAGTTTTCTAGGAATATTTAAAAATAATTTATACTCACCACAAGGTATAGGTACATGAACATCACTTTGACAATTACTTTCTGTACTGAAAATACCAGTCTCCTCGTTATTCAATGCAGGTACGCGAACATCTTTCTGACAGATATGATCCAGATTGGAAGTATCGGTCTCATTGTTATTTGTATCATCACAAATTGTTACGCCAATAGCATCTACTAAAAAATTAAACAGATATTCATGAACTTTTTGTAATAATTCTACCTTAAAAGTAAATACCAAATATTTTATACTCACCACAAGGTATAGGTATAGGTACATACATGAACATCACTTTGACAATTACTTTCTGTACTGAAAATATCAGTCTCCTCGTTATTCAATGCAGGTACGTGAACATCTTTCTGATAGATATGATCCAGATTGGAAGTATCGGTCTCATTGTTATTTGTATCATCACAAATTGTTACGCCAATAGCATCTACTAAAAAATTTAACAGATATTCATGAACTTTTTGTAATAATTTCCACCTTTAAAAGTAAATACCAAATATTTTATACTTACCACAAGGTATAGGTACATGAACATCACTTTGACAATTACTTTCTGTACTGAAAATATCAGTCTCATCGTTATTCGATGCAGGTACGCGAACATCTTTCTGACAGATATGATCCAGATGGGAAGTATTGGTTTCATTGTTATTTGTATCATCACAAATTGTTACGCCAATAGCATCTACTAAAAAATTTAACAGATATTCATGAACTTTTTGTAATAATTTCCACCTTTAAAAGTTGACTGGGGCTCAATGTATGAACCTCGTGGCTTGTGCCGTCGCGTAAGTGGACGCGGGTTTTCTTTTCCTGGCTTGTGCCGAAATAATGTTGCAACGGTGCAGGTCTTGTAATGGATCTTGTGATGGATTGAATATATGCAAGACCAATATGTTTTTTCTAGAAACTTGTATTTCTCTGTATCGCCTAACGATTGCATCAGCAAGGTAACAGACAGAGACTACAACTACTACTACCGAGCGCGCTAGCGAAGGAAGGGATCAGGCCCGAGCATACAGCGGTGCCAGGCGGCGCGCAAGCGCAGTAAAAAAGAATCGTAACGCATAGCGTGTACATACCGCCGCCCTTGAAAGCATCGGCTTTCAATGTAATGATAAAAAAAATAAATTTTAAATGTTGGCAAAGGCGTGCGTGCGCAGTACAAAACTTAAAATGAGACGCAAAAACTTAAAATGAAACGCAATAAAACTATTCTAATCATCTTCAAATGGAAAAAGGCATAGGCGCGTTATAGGACGCTTATAGAGTCCTTTAGTTGTACGAATCGTAACGGTACGAACAATATTGTCACTATCGGGGTGTATTTCTACTATCCTAGCTAATGGCCAAGATAATGGTGGAGTATTGTCCTCCTTTAGGAGAACCATCTGTCCGACACGGATTGGGTTTGTTTTAATTTTCCATTTATCGCGTTGCTGGCAGTGATGAAGATATTCTTTCAGCCAACGTTGCCAAATGTGCTGGCGGAATTGCTCAACACATTGACAGTGTGAGAGACGATTGCTAGGTACATCTTCTAGTGATGGTTCCGGATACGCGGCTAATGGACCGCCTATTAAGAAATGTCCCGGAGTCAAAGGTGTGAGGTCATCAGGATGCGACGACATCGGCCTAAGAGGGCGAGAGTTCAAAACTGCCTCGATTTGAATGAGCAGAGTCTCCAATTCTTCGTATCTCAGTTTGATATCCTTGGTTACCCGATAGAGATGGCGTTTGGCTCTCTTAACGGCGGCTTCCCAAAGCCCGCCATGATGAGGCGCTCTAGGCGGTATAAAATGCCAACGAATCTGTCTGATGGCCATATAATTGATGATCCTTTGTTGTTCTTCTTGATTATTGAACAAGGTAGCTAATTCCTTCAATTCACGTTCGGCACCTACAAAATTTAGGCCGTTATCGGAGTAAATATCAGATGGATAGCCTCTTCTTGAAATAAAGCGTTTTAGAACGTTCAAAAAGGCTTCAGTAGATAAGTCCGTTGCTAGTTCGATGTGAACAGCTGTGGTCGAAAAGCAAACGAAGATTGCCATATAGCATTTTAGCAACTTAGCCGATCTTCTTGATCCCTCTTTGTAGTGAAAAGGACCAGCGTAGTCTACTCCACATTTTTCGAAAGGCCTTGCAGGGACTGTGATCCTATGTTTAGGAAGATTGCCCATAAGCGCAGATGCAGTTTTTGGTGAGCTTCGGAAACAAGTGACACATTTACGTGTGATCTGACGCACAACATCCCTGGCGGAAACGAGCCAATAGTTTTGGCGAACAGCAGCCAACGTGGCTTGGGGGCCCGCGTGCAGATGCCTTTCATGTTCGTGTCTAATAATGAGATGCGAAAGAGGATGACGGCCTGGTAACAAGGCCGGATGTTTGGCATTGTACGGAAGGTGCGATAGCTTGAGGCGGCCACCGACTCTTAAGATTCCTGCTTCATCAAGGAAAGGATTTAAACGCAGTACCGAACTGTTTCGACCAACTTCCTGTTGTTTTGAGAGAGAGAGTCCAATTCTTTCTGAAAATGTGATCTCTGAATTAGTTTTATCATGACTGATATGGCATGTTCTATTTCATTGGCTGAAATAGGCGGTGTTATACCGTGAGTCGATTGTAAATTCTAGGAGCGTTTAGCTTTCTGCTTCAACTTATTGTAGAATCTAAATATATAAGCCACGACTCGAAGTAGCTTCATTAGATTGTCATATCGTTTCACAACGTCGAGGAATGGTTCTTCTGTGACGATAGCGGAGATAACGTTGGATTTGAATTCTGGAATATCCTTCTTAGCTATAGTATGATGTAATCGCGGCCAATCTTCCAGGTTGAGATTCAGCCATTTAGGTCCTGACCACCAAAGATTAGACTGTTGGAGCAAAGAAGGCATAACTCCTCTAGAAAGTAGATCGGCTGGATTATCTTGGCTGCTTATATGATGCCAGTCTTGTATAGTGGTCAACTGTTGGATTTCACCAACACGGTTGGCAACGAACGGAGTCCAGGTGCGACTAACTGATTGAAGCCACGCCAATACTATGGTGGAGTCGGTCCACAAATATACGGACTTTATCTGGTGGGTCAGACCTTTTAGAATTTTGTTGGCGAGTCGTGCCAATAGTAAAGCCGCGCACAGCTCAAGACGTGGTATAGATAAACTTTTCAAAGGGGTTACACGATTTTTTTAACAGAGTAAACGAGTAGAATGCGTTCCGTTTGACGTAGCGCGTAAATAGATACACGCGCCATAAGCTAGCTCACTAGCATCCGCAAAACCATGGAGTTCCAAGCTGACATATTCATCTAATGCAATAACGCGTCGTGGTATGGCTATGCCCCTTAAAGCTGGTAGCTCAGCTTCGTAGCGTTTCCATTTGGTGTTCACATCCAAGGGTAGGGATTCGTCCCAGTCGATCCTGAGGCGCCAAAGGTCTTGCATTATGATTTTAGCGATGACTGTCGAAGGACCAAGCAGCCCAAGCGGATCGAAAATCAATGCAATTCTTGAAAGAACGCTTCTCTTAGTGGGAGTTGATAACGATTGTAGACAAGCGATGCTAGAAAACTTGAAGTGATCGGATGCATATTGCCATACAAGGCCCAACGTTCGCGTCTCGCTGTCTTTGTCAGATGATAGAATGAATTCCCTTAGAGGATATAACGATGAATCGTCTTGAAGACTTGGCTCATTGGAAACCCATTTGCGTAGCTCAAATCGGCCTTCTGTGAGCAGCTGAGAGGTCTCGGTCTTGATAGTTAATGCTTGTTGCAATGAGTCGGCACCAGTAACCAAATCATCGACGTAGAAGTCACTTAGTACAGTTTTGGCTCCGATGGGAAACTTGAAGATATTGTCCTCAGCTAACTTCCTGAGGGCACGAAAGGATAAAAATGCCGCAGACGCAGTGCCATATATGACAGTCATCAGTTCAAATGTTCGAATTGGTTCATCTATAGAATTACGCCACAAAATGCGTTGAAGAGCAGTTTGACTGGGATCAATCAAAACCTGTCTGTACATCTTGGCAATGTCAGCAGTCAAGGCATACTTGAATGTACGGAATCTGGCCAATATCGAAAAAAGATCATCCTGGATGGTAGGGCCAACCATTAGTACTTCATTTAAAGAAACTCCAGATGAACTTTTGCAGGAGCCGTCGAAAACGACTCTCAATTTGGTTGTAGTACTTGTCTCCTTATATACCGCATGGTGTGGGAGATAGTAAGTTTTATCGACGGATTCCAAAGGATGTGTTACCTCTCGCATGTGCCCGAGATCGATGTAATCTTGAATGAAATGCTTGTAATCCGTATACATCTTTGGTGAGTTTATAAGTCGCCTTTCCAAGGATTTGAAACGACGTGTAGCTATATCCCTAGATTCTCCAAGACTCATTAATTTGTCTGATTTGATTGGTAGCTGTACTACGAAGCGTCCGTCGCTGTTGCGCTTCACCGTGTCCTGAACGAACCGTTCACAGGCTTGTTCCTCAGGAGAGGTTTCAGGAAGAGACATAACGTGATCGACTTCCCAAAATCGATTAAGTGTGCGATTTAGATCTTCTGTCACTGCCAGACAACTAACGACTGGAGAGCTTGTACTTGTGTCTTTACATAGTGTCGGATCAGATATAATCCAGCCTAAATGAGTTTTTTGTAAAATTGGTTGGGATCTAGATGTTCGAATTTGTCCTGCACAAAGGAGCCTCCAAAATAGCTCCGCACCGATCAGCATATCAATATCTGCTGGTACATTGAAATTGGGGTCAGCGAGCTTTATATGATCGGGTACTACAATTTCTGGTTTCGATATAAATCTTTGAGGCAATGGTTGCGTGATTCTTGGTAAGATTATACATTCTATGTTTTCGCAAAAGTTATTGAATCGTGATTTAACACGTACGTTAATCATGCTTTTGGTTTGAATCGCTGCCTGATCTACGCCGGAAATGGAGATATTGATAGAGGCTTCCTTGAGTCGTAACTTATTAGCTAAGTCTCGTGATATGAAATTTATTTGAGACCCATTGTCTAATAAAACGCGAGCTGAGTGAGTCTCATTTTTGGAGTCGTAAACATGTACGACGGCCGTAGATAGTATAATACTTAAGGAATGTTGGGTCGACAAATATTGAGTAACGATCGGTTGCGCAGTAGTCTCTACTTCAGAAGATACAGGTTCAGTTGAAGTGATCGTTTTGTTATCATTGACGGAATTAGATAGATGTAACAATGTATTGTGTTTTCTAGTACATGTGCGACAAGCGCCTGAAGTGCAAGTCTTAGCTTGATGCGATGTGGATCTTAAGCAATTAGTACATAAGCGAAATTTCTTTACTAGCTGAATTCTCTTATCTATTGGAAGTTTAAGAAAATCTTCACAGTAGTATAATGGATGATTTGCCTTACATTGTGGGCAAGCCAAATTAGATGTGGCAAGATTCGTGACCGAAGATCCCTTAGATTTGATAGGAAATTTTGATGTATTACTAGATTGAGCAACTGGTGTCTTGCTATAAATTGTTTCAAGCGCTTGGCAACGTTTAGAGAGAAATTCCGTCAATGACTTTAGATTTGGGATTTCCTTGTCAGGAATACTAGTTTCCCATGCTTTAGCTGTCGGGATCAAGTTTAGAAACGATAATATGAATAATTAAGTCGTCCCATGTTTTGGTGGGTCTTTTTATAGCTTTAAGCGCACGCAAATGTTTTAAAACAGTATCGAGTAGCTCACGAAGGTTGTTATGATTCTCTTTAATCAGCAGCGGAGCTTCAAAGATGGCTCGGAGGTGTTTCTGGATTATCCAGCGCTTATTGTCAAATCGCTCCTTAACAGCTTCCCAAGCCTCGTTGTAATTGTCGGTAGTGGTATCAATGGACTTTATTATCTCTGCAGCCTTGCCCTGGAGTGACGACCGCAGGTAGTGGAACTTTTCAATTTCCGATAAATCCTCATTGGTATGTATCAATTTGTCGAAGGTATCTTCGAATGAATACCAATCGTCATAGGCACCTGTAAAAACTGGAAGTACTATTTTTGGCAACCTAACACGCGATTCCCTGTTGACGCTAATAGGAGTTTCATCTTGACGTGCCGGTACCAGTGCCGGTGAGACACGCTGTAATTGCCGATCATAATGATCGAGAAGAGAATTATAACGCGTCATTAGGTTATAATAGGGAGTTTCAAAACTCGCTCTTTGTTGTGCTTGCTGAGCTTGAAGTGCTTCTTTGTCTATGACTGTTGGGTCAGCGTTTTCGAAGATTTCTATTCGCGATTGCACGACGTCAAATTGACTCCATAATTCGGATAATCTAGTTTTGCGTTCGGTCAAGTCGTGTCGCGAACCTTGTTGTACGTCGAAATTTTCAATGTAAGTTTTCAATCGTGTTGCAGAGGCCTTTATGGCAGTTCGTTTATTCTTAACTTCTGTTAGCGTCAATGTATCCATAATTAATGAATAGAATTAATGTGAAATAGTGAACTTACCTTTGTGAAATAAGTATCGTAATAAAATGGTCTTACAACATAACCTTAAACTTGCGTATGCCTTTACTGAGTGAGCAATCTTTGTATCTCTGAGAGTGGCCTCAGATGATGAATGCTTATGATAATTTAGATAATCGTGATAACTTGCTATCCGGTTGTATATCCGGCTCGAAGGACCAACTATGACTGGGGCTCTATGTATGAACCTCGTGCCGTCGCGTAAGTGGACGCGGGTTTTCTTTTCCTGGCTTGTGCCGAAATAATGTTGCAACGGTGCAGGTCTTGTGATGGATCTTGTGATGGATTGAATATATGCAAGACCAATATGTTTTTTCTAGAAACTTGTATTTCTCTGTATCGCCTAACGATTGCATCAGCAAGGTAACAGACAGACTACAACTATTACTACCGAACGCGCTAGCGAAGGAAGGGATCAGGCCCGAGCATACAGCGGTGCCAGGCGGCGCGCAAGCGCAGTAAAAAAGAATCGTAACGCATAGCGTGTACAAAAGTAAATACCAAATATTTTATACTCACCACAAGATATAGGTACATGAACATCACTTTAACAATGACTTTCTGTACTGAAAATATCAGTCTCATCGTTATTCGATGTAGGTACGCAAACATCTTTCTGACAGATATGGTCCAGATTGGAAGTATCAGTCTCATTCTTATTTGTATCATCACAAATTGTTACGTCAATAGCGTCTACTAAAAAATTAAACAGATATTCATGTACAGTCAGGAGCACTGAGGTTGCGACACTTTTTTTTTATTAGTTTACGAACGC
>NW_011966095.1:0-10747 GCF_000949405.1 Vollenhovia emeryi | reverse complement strand
GAACAGAATAATGAGTCAAATCAACCGGTGTAAAAAAACACAATTGTTAAAAAAATTTTTTGTATTACTTATTAGAAAATTGTGTGTTTTCTTTACACCGGTTGATTTGTATCATTATTCTGTTAAAAAAAGTATTAAGGTAAGATGATAAAAAAATGAATATTTTACAAGATATTTTGTAATTTATGTCAAAATATTGGAACTTTCAAACCTTAATAACTCAGAAAGTTCTTAATACCAAAATACTTTATTATAGCGTTTTGGAAAGCTCTCGGGGTCAGCTACAAGAATATGTAATACAAAATAGGGGATGCCATTAAAAAAATTGGTGTGACCTTTATGTGACCTTCAAATAATTCTTCAAGGTCAAACCAATGGTACCATCTTATGTCCCCCTCGGAACCATACAACTTTCGTCTGAAACATTTTTGTCTGCTGGGCTGTTTTCGAGATATTTTACTGTCCAAGTTAAAATGGGACACCCTGTATATGTCATTCCTTACATCTTGTTTTGAAAAAAGCTTGTACAAAATTGCCGGATTCCTGTGAAAACGTTTTACATGCAATTGCAACAAATTTGGTAATTATGCATAAAAGCGACTTCTTCTCCGATTTGCTTTATTTTTAAATATGTTGTTGGGGATGTCTTCCCGAGTCATTTCATATATATACATATATAAGGGCCGGACTCAAATATTTTCGGAGATACAGGCTGAGAAAGGATACAAATAATAAATATATGGTAATTCTTCAGTATAGCTGCTCCACCTCCAAAATCAATAAAATTGGTCTCATTCGACGCGTTTTTCAACGAGAAACAACTTTTTCCTCAGACAAAATCGTCGCTCTGCCTTGCGAAGCGAGATATTAATTGTTGAAGTTGACAACTTTTAGTGTTAGAAAATCTGTCATGCGGAACATACTGTCTCCACGCATGTACTTCTGCCGTTGTACTGTTCCACATGGGTTTGCAACTTTCCACGTGAAGCGAGATCCACTCCACACCTATGACATAGGGTGGGTAGGGTTACTTTTAACGAGGTGAAGCCCCCCCGAAGGGGGGGCGGAACATACTGTCTCCACGCATACATTTTTCTACCTACATATAAGTCACTCCCCTCCACCAAATGTAGATGGAAAAATGTATACGTGAAGACAGTGTGTTCCGCCCCCCCTTCGGGGGGGCTCCACTTCGTTAAAAATAACCCTACCCTCCCTATATCAGAGGTGTGGAGTGGATCTCGCTTCACGTGGAAAGTTGCAAACCCATGTGGAACAGTACAACAGCGGAAGTACATGCGTGGAGACAGTATGTTCCGCCCCCCCCTTCGGGGGGGGGGGCTCCACTTCGTTAAGATATAACCCTACCCAAGGTCTGAGGTGTGGAGTGGATCTCACTTCACGTGGAAAGTCGAAAACCCATGTTGTGTCGCTACATTTCGTCGGTATGACAGATTTCCTAACTCTAAAAGTTGTCAACTTGAACAATTAATATCTCGCTTCGCAGGGCAGAGCAACGATTTTGTCTCAGGAAAAAGTTGTTTCTCGTTGAAAAACGCATCGAATGAGACCAATTTTATTGATTTTGGAGGTGGAGCAGCTATACTGAAGAATTACCATATACAGGGTGATTCAGACCACCCGTACAGCCCCTTTATTTCAGAAATAGAACATTTTAGAGAAAAATGTTTCAGGCAAAAGTTATACGATTTTAAAAGGGCTCTATAACGAAAAAATAAATTTTCGAAAAAATTAATCTTTTATGGTTATATGGAGGTCGCTGTCATTTTTTTTAAATGGAACTCCCTATTGTTTATTATACTATCTTATTCTACTAATTAATATAAACAACTTTTGTCTGAAACATTTTTTGATTTGCCTAATACTTTTTGAGACATTCAAGACAAAATTTATAACTTTTTACATGTTTAGCTTATAATATTTCGATAACTGTTTGTCGGAGGGAAAAGTAGTACAGGACTTTTTTACTTGATTTAGTCTAAGGAATATGCTGTTGCAATGGTGTTTCAATTATTGAAAATTTTTGTGTATGTAAATTTTATGTGTTACAATACATAAACCATTGCAACAGCATATTCCTGAGACTAAGTCAAGTAAAAAAGTCCTGTACTACTTTTCCCTCCGACAAACAGTTATCGAAATATTATAAGCTAAACATGTAAAAAGTTATAATTTTTCTCTTGAATATCTCAAAAAGTAGCAGGCAAATAAAAAAATGTTTCAGACAAAAGTTGTTCATATTATTTAGTAGAATAAGATAGTATAATAAACAATAGGGAGTTCCATTTAAAAAAATGATAGCGACCTCCATATAACCATAAAAAATTTATTATTTCGAAAATTTATTTTTTTATTATATAGCCCTTTTAAAACCGTATAACTTTTGCCTGAAACATGTTTCTCTAAAATGTTCTATTTCTGAAATAAAGGGGCTGTATGGGTGTCTGAATCACCCTGTATGTATTTAATATTTGTATCCTTTCTCAGCCTGTATCTCCGAAACTATTTGAGTCCGGCCCTTATATATGTATATACTTGTATATATATGAAATGACTCGGGAAGACATCCCCAACAACATATTTAAAAATAAAGCAAATCGGAGAGGAAGCCCCTTTTATGCATAAATACCACAAATTTCTCTACTGGTTCAAAGGGATCAGCTATCCTATATGAATTCCAGAAATTTTTTGAAGTACAGTCATATAAAAAAATTTAAAAATTGTCAGGTGCAAGATGGCTCGTCTTACAGAAGTGTGTTATTAGACTTCTTGATAACTGGAAAGTCTTAAAACATTACTTCCACTTGGAAAGTATAGAAAATAAAAATAATAACACGGCAATAACATTTTTTAACACTATAAATGATAATAAAATAAAAGCGTATATGTTATTTTTGAAATATACGCTAAATTCTTTTAACACTTTTAATGCTCTGTTTCAAGGTAGACAAATTTTAATTCATAAACTAGGTAAGAGTAGTGAGCATTTAATAAATCAGATGGGAATAAATTTTTTGCTACCTGACGCGTTAAAAAATATTTCTGTAGATATGGTTAATCCGCAAAGTTTTTTACTATATCTTCGACATATGATGGACCAGATTGCGAATCGTTGTTAAAATTAGAATCTTCCGAATTTGTAGTAGAAATTAAATCCAGATGTTTGTTTTTTTTACACAACCGCGTTACAAGAAATGTTACAACGAGTGCCTTATAACGATGAATTTCTTTGCGAGCTCAAATTTTTATATCCTAAAATAGCTTTGCACCAGGAAGGTAGACTTTCTTTTCTTGATTTGAAGAATGTAGCAAAATATTTTCATATTAGTGACATTACGAATTTAACTGATGAGTGGAGACTGATACCTATTATATTAAATGACGCAGAAAAAACCCTTTTAGCGAACTTAGAAATTGATGATATGTGGAAGAATATTTTTGAAAAAAAGCATATTGTTACGCCCGCGTTATTGGACGCCAGGTATTTGGCGATTTGGCGAATTCCCTCGGTGTTGTTCGAGTTGCCTGGTTACGGCTGTGTTTTTATTATATCATGTTAAAAAACGGATTTCGAGTTTGGCCCCTGCCTGGTGCAGACGTTCGAGGGCTGTTCCTTCTTTTTCTGTGTAATAAAGATTTCCTTTTTCCTTTCTCATACGGTTCTTGTTCATTTACGCGAACGCGTACGCGAGTACGCGAGTGCGCGAGTGCAAGGAGCGGATCCGGCGGAACGCGACTGCGCGGAAGGCGCAACATTTATTGGGGGCTCGTCCGATCGGACGAGTGAAGACGAGCAACGGCTGCCCCGAGGAGGAAAAGAGCTCGAGCGCGTTCTCCCCCCAGCGGACGCTGCGGAGCCCGTTATGGAGGCGCAATTCCTACAAGGACTGCTACAGGAGATACGCGGGATGCGCGAAGATCAGGCGCGAAGGGAGGAAGAACTTCGAGCGACGCTTCGCCAACGGGATGAGGAGCTGCAGCTTTTACGGACCTCCCAGATAAGTCTGTCCAATAACAGAGCCGCCGGGGATTTCGAAACGCGAAGCGCAAACGCGGACGCGTTTAGTAACAATTATCCGGTTTAAAATATAGCCCGACACATTCGACGGTACCACTTCGTTGCGCGAGTTCTTTTCACAATTCGAACTAATCGCGCGTGCGAACTGTTGGGCAGATGCCACAAAGACCGTGGTACTCGCTTCGTGCTTACGAGGGAAGGCGCGTTCGGTTTTAGAGACGGTCGAGGATTTGACTAATCTTGAGTTTTCGGAGCTTAAGTCTAAGCTCGAGTTACGTTTCGGAGAGGTATATTTATCCCAAAATTGCTATACGCAATTTATTAATCGAAAACAGAGATTCGGTGAAGATTTGGCCGCGTACGGTACAGAGTTAGAGAGGCTTTCGCGCCTCGCTTACGCGGAGTGCCCCCACGACGTTCGCGATAAAATTGCTTGTGCACAGTTTGTTTCGGGTGTCTATGATGGTTTTACAAGGCAAATCCTTCAATTGGAAGGAATTTCGTCTTTGAATTTGGCCGTCGAAAGAGCTAAGGCCATTAAAATTATTCAGGGAGGAAATTTTAGAAGGGAAAGAGAAGATACTTACGGAATTTCTTTGAATGAAGAAAGAGGGAAGTCGCTGGGAGGAAAGGAACTGAAGAGTGAAAGAAATGATAAACCCGCGACGAGGAAGAAAAGTGAAACGGATCAAAGAAAGAATTGGCGCGACAATAAGTACGCTGCCAAACGCGGGGAGTGTTGGACTTGTGGAAAGTCCGGACATTTCCGATCCGAGTGCCCGGCCTCAGAGGGAAACTCGGTTTAGTTGAGTTAGGCGGGGCAGACTCAACTTTTGAAGTGATTGCCCCAAAGAGTAACTTTGCTTATGTTAAAAACGTTAATCTTTACAATGATAATGTGTTAAAAATCTTGATGATTTTCATGATAATTTTTATGATGTATCGAATGAAAACGATTCTCATGCATGTAATTCCAGGAGATTCTGTTATAAAGGAAAAATAGACGGAAGGGTCTGTTTTTTTAAGGTAGATACGGATTCTGACGTTTCCATAGTTAGTGAAGAATTTATTGAGAAGGGAAAGAAGAGATTAGAAGTAAAGGTTTGCAATTTGAAATATCCCACTGGAGAAAAGTTTCTTTTCAAGGTAAAGTTTTGGTAAAAGTCCAAGTCGGGAAATATTCTCTAGAGATTCCAATGTATGTGGCTAAGATCTCCGATGATTGTTTGCTTGGTGTGGATTTCCTTAGGAAAATAAATTTGACAAATATTTTTGATTCTGTTTTTCATAATTCTGAGTCCATTGATGAGGAGATTTTCGATTGTGCTCGTATAGAAACGTCTTCACAAGGGGTTCCTTCCGTCTTAGAAGAACTTTATATTAGGAACTCTCAAAGCCTTATTGATTTTCAAAAGAAGGATTTTACTGCCTTTTTGCGCAAATTCAAAAATGTGTTTTCTCAAGAGACTGTTGCAGGGAACTGCGAGGTCCTTAAACATGTCATTAATCTTAAAGATTGTTCCCCAATTAAGCAGGTTCCACGTCGTATTCCTTTGCAAATGCGGGGAGAGGTGGAAAGAATGATAGAGGATATGAGGAAACAAGGAGTTATTGAGGAATCACAAAGCCCTTGGTTTTCCCCTGCCGTCTTGGTAAAGAAGAAGAACGGGGCGTTAAGATTTTGTGTCGATTACCGAAAATTAAATGCGGTAACAATTAAAGACTCCTATCCTCTCCCCAGAATAGATATTTTCGACCAGCTTTCAGGTAATGTTTGGTTTACCACTTTAGATCTTAAAAGTGGGTACTGGCAGGTGAAAATTTGTCCAGAGGATAGAGACAAAACTGCTTTCTCGATTGGAAAGGGGCTATGGCAATTTACTGTCATGTCCTTCGGTTTGTGTAATGCCCCCGCGACTTTTGAACGATTAATGGAAAAAGTTCTAAAAGAATTTTTGTCAAAAATTTGTTTAGTCTATTTAGATGACATGGTAGTTTTCGGAAAGAGTTTTGAAGAAATGTTAGAAAACCTTGGAATAATTTTTCAAAGAATTCGAGGAGTAAATTTAAAGATTAATCCCGAAAAATGTGTTTTCTTTTCAAAAAGTGTTAAATATCTGGGTCATGTAATTTCGAAAGAAGGCGTTACTACCGATGAAGAAAAAATCTCAGCAGTGAAAGACTGGCCAGTACCACACACTAAGAAACAATTGCGTAGCTTTATTGGATTTTGCTCTTATTATCGTAAATTTGTGAGAGGATTTTCTTCTGTTGCAAAATCTCTTTGTGTGCTCACAGAGGATAAGGTGAAATTTTCTTGGGGGCCAGAATGCCAAAGTGCATTTGATGAATTGAAACGAGTGTTATCTTCTTCTCCTGTACTTTCTTTCCCTAACGGAGACGGAGAGTTTATTTTGGACACCGATGCTTCGAATGTCGGTATTGGAGCGGTTCTTTCCCAAAAACAGGAAGAGAAGGAGAGAGTTATTGCATATTTCAGCCACGTTCTAAATAAGACAGAAAGGAATTATTGTGTTACTCGACGTGAATTGTTGGCAATTGTAGAGGCTACCAAATTTTTCAGACATTATCTTTTGGGACGGAAATTCTTAATCCGCACAGACCACTTTTCTTTGAAATGGCTGATGTCCTTCAGAGACTTGGAAGGTCAGCTTGCAAGATGGTTGGAGAGGCTTCAACATTTTGAATTTGAAATCATTTACCAGAAGGGATGTTCTCATGGAAATGCTGACGGACTATCTCGGCGACCGTGTGAAATCCTTGGACGCAAATATTGCGCCAAAATCGAATTGAAGGGTACTCAAGAGCCAAGTGAGATAGTAGCTCGAATCACTATTCCCAAAAAAAGCATGGAGGATTGGCGTAAGGATTAAACGGAAGATCCAAGTTTATTGATCTTCATTTCTGGAAAGGAGACAGGAGAGCGCCCTATATGTTCGGAGAATGTTATAGGGGATATTTCTTTCCGAATTTATTCCTCTTATTGGGATGCTCTTTGTCCGAGAGACGGAGTCCTATATAAGAGATGGTACGCTCCGAACTTAAAGTCTGTTCTCCTTCAATTGGTTGTTCCCCGAAGTCGGATCAAAGAAATCCTTGAACAAGCTCACGATTCTTCTCCAAGTGGCCATTTTGGAATCAACAAAACACTTGAAAGAATTCGGAAACGTTTTTTCTGGGCTACTTGTAAACAGGACGTAGAAGATTGGTGCAAATCCTGTGAGATTTGTATTTCAAGGGAAGGCCCTTCAGGAAAGGGGAAGTCTCCTCTTCAGGTTTATAATGTCGGGACTCCGTTTGAAAGAGTTCAATTGGATATATTGGGTCCTCTTCCTTCAACTACGAATAAAAACAAATATTTGCTTGTTCTAGTGGACTGTTTCACCAAATGGGTGGAGGCCTTTCCGGTGAAAAACATTAAAGCAAAAACAATTGCAGAAATCTTCGTCAATCAAATCGTCTCTAGGCATGGTATAACATTGGAAGTTCATACATATCAAGGGAGAAACTTCGAGTCGAAACTCTTTGCCGAACTGATGAAATTATTTGAAATAAGAAAAACAAGGACTACCCCTCTCCATCCACAGTCCGATGGGCAAGTGGAGCGCCAACACCAGACTATTACTAATTTTCTGGCGAAATATATTTCTTCAAATCAGAAGGACTGGGATCGTTGGATTCCCATGTTCCTCATGGCATATAGAACGAAGCATGAAGCGACAGGTTATACCCCTGCTGAACTTTACTTGGGACGTGATCTTCGATTACTTTGGATTTTCTACGGGGAAGTCCCCCCGAGTGTAATGAGCAGACACCCTTCTCAGTGGAGCGTTACGTTAGAGAGCTCCGAGTAAAACTAAAAGAGATTGGTTCGGAGGCTAGAAGGCGTTTGAAGATGCAGTCTTGTCGCGTAAAAGCTCGCTATGATAATAAAGCTAGGCAAATCTCGTTCCAAGAAGGACAAAAGGTTTGGCTCTTTAATCCTCGAAGAGAAATAGGGAGGGCTCCCAAGTTGCAGAACAATTGGGAAGGTCCTTACATTGTTGTTAAAAAGCTTGGTGAGGTCGTATTTTGTATCCGGAAGTCCTCAAGACACCGAAATGAATGTGCACTCGGATAGGCTAGCTCCTTTCAGGGAGAGGAAAATGTAGTTTCGTGTAGAGTCTGGGCCCGAGGTCTGAATTAAAGTTTAATCAAATAGAGATATTTTCCGTGTTCGCTGTCGTTTGTTTTTTTTTCGCAGGATCCATTTTAAAAGGAAGGTTGACGAGACTATTGGAACTTCTGGAGATTGGTCCTTGTCTTCACAGCCCTTCCGTCGTGGGAAGAAGTTTTTTTTTTAGAAGACTACCCCGCCCGTGGTTTTTTGAGCTTGTGATTTTTCCCACGTGGCTTAGAGCGAATGCTGGGACAGGGACTCGGGGAGCCTGAATGGCGTGGGGTCCACAAGCAGTCCCCCCTCCTTGTCTGAAGACCTTGAGGAGGACATCTTAGAGGGACGTCATCGTCGTCGTCGCCGTTGCCGTCGTCGTCGTCGTCGTCGACGTCGTCGTCGGGATGGTCGTCGTCGTCGTGATGGTTGTCAAAGGATATCGTCGTTATGGGGGCAATAATTTACGCGGAGCGGACCTGTTAAGCAAGAGTCCGGCGCGGGAAAGAGTCACCCTGGAGCCGGTGGAGGAGAGCCTGATCAACTCTGCCCAGGAAATCCGGTTGGGTACTATCCCGAAGGGGGAAAGGACAGGAGTCCCATTCTCGCCTCGTCGAAGAACTGTTCCCCCTCTGATTGTCGGGACGACAATCTGAAGAGGAGGGGGACAGTGTTACGCCCGCGTTATTGGACGCCCGGTATTTGGCGATTTGGCGAATTCCCTCGATGTTGTTCGAGTTGCCTGGTTACGGCTGTGTTTTTATTATAACGTGTTAAAAAACGGATTTCGAGTTTGGCCCAGTGATCCCAGATTGCAGGATTTCTGGCGCACGCGCAGTAGCGCAAGCTTGAGCAGCCGCTCAGTAGCGTATACGTTCTTCTTAACTTGAGGGTTTAGATAGAACCCTTACAAGAAGAGTATAGAAAATATCAAAAAGTTTTTTATCAATTAAATAAATGTTTAATAAACTGCTCTATATAATATATAAATCATTAATATGAGTTTTAATAAAAAAATCGATGTAAAATTGAATAGTAAAGAACACTGGTTCCTAGAAACCCCCCACGTTGCCTGTATGTACGAGTCTTTCATGGTAGTCACGTGATCACTATGCGCATGGCAGAAAGGCTTGCGCTACTGCGCGTGCGCCAGAAATCCCGCAATCTGGGATCACTGGTTTGGCCCCTGCCTGGTGCAGACGTTCGAGAGCTGTTACTTCTTTTTCTGTGTAATAAAGATTTCCTTTTTCCTTCCTCACACAGCTCTTGTTCATTTACGGGAACGCGTACGCGAGTACGCGAGTGCGCGAGTGCAAGGAGCGGATCCGGCGGAACGCGACTGCGCGGAAGGCGCAACAATATAATATACCGTATTTTCCAAATTTAGAAAATTTAGTATACATATACAGTTTTATCACTTCCACATTCTAATACCGAAGCAGAGAGAATATTTCCTATTGTTATAGATGTGAAGAATAAAAAGAAGAATCGGATTGATGTCACCTCCATAGACGCAGTTTGTAAAGTACATGCAAATTTTGAAGCCAATAACATTGATTGTCACAGTTTCCAAGTAAATTCAACACACTTGAAACTGCACAATTATAAGAATTTAACTAGTAAAGAGAAGTAGAAAATATAGATTTCTACTTATACTTATTATTTTAACTTTTCTTTGTTAACAATTTAACTTAATTTTTCTTATTTTCTATTAATAATATTAAACAAGTACAAATTTTACTTCTTTGAAACTCCTGTGACGGGGATGATTGCGGGGTGAGCCGACAAGATTAGAATAAGTACCGCGAGCGCAGGAGAACGCACTACTGGGTGCGAGCGAGAGCGCGAGAGAGGACGCACCACCGGGTGCGAGAGAGAGCATGGCAACAGCGCGGTTACCGTGGTAACCAAAAGCACAACACTGGTTACCACGGCAACCAAAAGACACAACACAGCGCCTTCCCCTGCCGTCTCTACCCCGCGCGCCCATCCTCCGAAGGGTATATAAGCCCTCCGGAGGAAGCTAGAGTATCTCAGTCTCCACTCAGCGCTCCGAGTGAAGACATCCCGGCGGTGAATGCCTCCCAGCATTCACTGCGGTCGACACCGATCCACAGCCTTCCACAGGCGCTCCTGTCAGTCGGTAGTAGACCACAGCCGACCACAGGAGGTCCATGACCGCAAGGCGCTCCTCCGCCGTGGACTTCCACCGCTTTCAGTCTACGCCTAACAGGGTGCTCCCCGGCGTATACAGGGTGTTAATAAATCATCGCATTGGCGGTATACCGTCGGATAGCACGCGAAAATCTAAGAAAAATGCCGTTTGTTACAAGTCGATCCGATCATTACGTTCCGCGTAATTAATTATTGAAAATTAATAATTTGAGCCAATCAGCGCGCGAGCCCAACGGACAGGAGAAGAGGCGCACGCGATGGGCACGCTCGGCCGTAGCCGTCAGCGCGCGCGGACGCATACACCGAGCGGAGGCGGAAGGTTAGACGGCCGAGTGTGCCCATCGCGTGCGCCTCTTCTCCTG
>NW_011966094.1:13347-18825 GCF_000949405.1 Vollenhovia emeryi | reverse complement strand
GATTTGCCTAATACTTTTTGAGACATTCAAGACAAAATTTATAACTTTTTACATGTTTAGCTTATAATATCTCAATAACTGTTTGTCGGAGGGAAAAGAAGTACAGGACTTTTTTACTTGATTTAGTCTCAGGAATATGCTGTTGCAATGGTGTTTCAATTATTGAACATTTTTGTGTATGTAAATTTTGTGTTACAATACATAAACCATTGCAACAGCATATTCCTGAGATTAAATCAAGTAAAAAAGTCCTGTACTACTTTTCCCTCCGACAAACTTTTATCGAAATATTATAAGCTAAACATGTAAAAAGTTATAATTTTTCTCTTGAATATCTCAAAAAGTAGTAGGCAAATAAAAAAATGTTTCAGACAAAAGTTGTTCATATTATTTAGTAGAATAAGATAGTATAATAAACATAGGGAGTTCCATTTTAAAAAATGACATCGACCTCCATATAACCATAAAAAATTTATTTTTTCGAAAATTTATTTTTTCATTATATAGCCCTTTTAAAACCGTATAACTTTTGCCTGAAACATTTTTCTCTAAAATGTTCTATTTCCGAAATAAAGGGGCTGTACGGGTGGTCTGAATCACCCTGTATATACGTTGAAATTTTATACGTAATATGGTTTGCAATCATATATTAGGAAAATTAAAAAATTAATATACAAATGTCTGAATACAATTTTTTTATCTGCAAAATATAAAAACTGTCGATTGCAAATATGAAATAATGGAATGTTTAATATATAGTATATTAATTTTAGGTTTTAAACATTGTATTATTTCATATTTATGATCGCTAGTTCTTAGTTTTCAGAATAAAAATTGTATTGAGACATTCGTATCGTATTAATTTTTAGGTTAGTACTGTAAATGTTTGTAATAAATATTACGTATAAAATTTAACGTTTATTATATATGACAAATATCATAACATCGCAAAAGAAATTGCCCGAGACGCTCGGATACCCCTGCATGGTCCACAATTTTGCTTTAAGTAAGCTGTGAACCTTAAGCCATAACAAATCAACCAATCACAGTGACAGTGAGGAGAATCAATGCCTGTGATTGGCTTACAGCTTACTTAAAGCGAGAGTGTGAACCAGGTACAAGTCTAGAAACGCACAGCGTGCGAGAGAGTGAGACAGAACATAGCTCTGTCGCACTCTGCTCTCCGAAGACAGCCGAGGCGCTCGGCCGCCTGAGCGCATACCCCCACCACATCCCCACCATCGTCCGCGGTGGCTGTAGCGGCTTTCATCTGGGAGGTCTGATCCGATGGAGCCGTTCTCGCGAAGACAGCGCGCAAGGAGAGCGCTCACGACTACGATTATGACGACGACGACGACGACGACGTTTTCAAAGCGACAACTCAAGACGCATCATTGAAGGGGAAAAAGAAACAGCGACCGATCGAGACCGCAATCGGTTCCACGCCAAGAGAATCGCGCAAAATGCTTGGATCTACACCGATAGAGTCGCGAACAACTATCGCGCCGCTAGAAACAACATCGACGTCAGTCCCGTACGTGGAACGGGAAGAAGAGGTGTACGAGACGGATGAGGCGCCGATCTCGCTCGAAACGTCCGCGAGAGAGACTCTGCAAACGGAGCAAGGTCACGAGGCGTTGCACAGTAAATTGGGACCGTTGAGGCAAAAATACATAGGCGATCTTCTCGGCGGAGAGAACAAGCACGTGAACGATCACGTTTACGGAGTGTACGTCAGCGAGGATGGGGCTAAACTCGGCGACAAGCGATTCGACGTGGACAAGGACGATTCGATGATCATCGATGGAACGAGGTACGTCGGTACTCCCGGTCTGTACGAATTGATTTTCAAACGACTCCCCGACGATCTCGCCTACACCACAAACGATTTGCAAACGTACAAGAGTATACTGCTGGCGACAAACGCTCACAGACGCGGTCGCAGCGCGAGTATGCCGATCATGGGTAACAAGGGTTACAAGTACAGTACGATTATCGGTCCGCTCATTCGCGGTGATAAGAAAAAAGGCGCGGGTGCGACCCGCGTCCCGTCAACCATGAGAGTAACCGATAACAATGTAGATTACGTTCACTGGGACGATCCCAACGAATTGACAAATCGTCTTCGATTGCTCGATTCCTCTCGTCTCGCCGGCAACACCGCTCACGACAACGAAATTCTTTCGATACTCGAGGAGCTTCGCGAGGCTGGATTCATTATAAATTAATCCGTTTTCACCTATCGTGTCAGCAGTACGGTTCGCACACCCGAGGACGTCATGTCTGTCAACAAATTTGGCATGTCTCGTGAGATACACGAAGACGACGCAATCGCTCTGAACGAAGCGCGTTCGTCGATCGTATCCTTGCGGAAGTACGTGCTCGAAAATACATTGAGGCTAAACACTGATGGCGAATACGACGGACGCTCGCGTGCGTTACGACGCATAGGCGAACCTCATCACGAGAACGACGCGACGAGTAAAAACTACGTGGATACCACGCTTCGCGCGCTCTCACATCGAGTGGAAGAGAGCGCGAAGACGTTCGAGAAGAGGATCGGAGAGATACAAACAACGCTTGAGAGCAACCAGTCTACAATGAATAAGCATGAACGTAGACTACAGGAGTTGTATGACCTGATAGGGCAAAACGTGGTGCACATGGCGAATAACAGGATACTCGTGGACGCGCAAGAAAAAAAGTTGCAAACGTTGAAACAAACACTCGGCGAAAGAATTGACAAAGGAACGCTCGACATAAATATGGCTGTCGTCGATGTTACTAACACAGCATCGAATCTGAAAACTCACCCAGTGAGAAATGATTCGTCGATCGACGTCAAAATGACGTCGAATCGACATCGACACCGTCGAATTGACGTCGATTCGACATCATTTCGACGTCGATCGACGAATCATTTCTCACTGGGCATATTGGCTTACACAGCTGACAGCTGCTTATTCTGCAGACCACTGTGAAAGAGTTGATAGCAGCATTGCAAAATAACAATAAGCATGGAGAACATCCTCGATTACAAGAACTTCTCGATCTTTTAAAACCTGAATAAAAAAAGAGGACGATGAGCGTCGAGAAACGAATACTCGTGGAGGAACTGCACGCTCCGGCGCGGAAGAACTTTCCACGCCGACGTGTCATAGTACGAGGATACGACGATCTGTGGCAGGCCGATGTAGTGGAAATGCGACCGTACTCGCGATTCAATAAGAGTCACAAGTACATACTGACGATCATCGATGTGTTGAGCAAGTACGCGTGGGCTGTGCCACTCAAGAGCAAGGGTGGAAAGGAAGTGGCCGCGTACCTCTCCAAACTCTTTCGTGAGAGCAAGCGGTGTCCGAAAAATTTGCAAACGGACAAGGGGAAGGAGTTCTACAACGCCGACGTGCGAGAAGTATTGCAACAACGTCGCGTCAACCATTACTCTACGTTTTCCGTGATGAAGGCCTCGGTGGTGGAACGATTCAATCGTACGCTCAAGAACGACATGTGGAAGATGTTCACACTCAACGCATCGTACGTGTGGATCAACGAACTGCCGAATCTGTTGTCGAGATACAATCGTCGCGTACATCGAACGATCCGTATGCGACCCGTAGACGTGACGCCTGAGGCTGCCGAGAAACTCTTGAAAACGATGTACAGTCGAACGAAGATAGCCACTCCAGGACGATTCAAGATCGACGATTCGGTGCGCGTGAGCAAATTCAAAACGATATTCGAAAAAGGCTACACACCCAATTGGACTACAGAGGTGTTTCGCATCGCCAAGGTACAGCTGACAAATCCTGTGACGTATCTACTGAAAGATTATCGCGGACAACCAATATCTGGAGGTTTCTACGAGCACGAATTATCACGAGTCGCCAATCCCGATGTTTATCTGGTGGAGAAGGTTCTACGTAGAAAAGGCAACGAGGCGTACGTAAAGTGGCTAGGAATGGATAATTCGCACAATTCGTGGATACACAACACAGAAATATTGTAATACTTTATTATCATTATACAATAAAGGTGTTTACATGTAGTATTATTCTTGTTGCGGCACTCTGTAATGTCCCCACGGCAACGTGTTACACGATTCGGGCACGACGTATCGCTTGTCGTCGTGAGGACTGAGAGCCAGTTTCGTTTCGGACACGGTATACACCTCGTGCAGTCGCGAACGCACACAGTATTGCGATCTCGATTGCTCCGTCATATCGCGCAACGTTCGCGTGAAATCGTCGAACGTTATCGTTCTCTTGACTACGTTTCTCTTTACACCCTTCACCTTTTTCGTGTCGCTCTGTCCGAGCACCCTCGCGGCATACATCTTCGCTCTCAACCCTACGAATTCTACCATAATCGCGCCACGATTCTCATCCTTCATCAGACCCGGAACGCTCCTGTTCGCGCGCGGCATACCGTACGCGTTGTTCTCGGCGTAGTTGCTCGTGTCGAATCTTTCGATGGAGCGTTTCATATCCTCGTAAATGTCGTCGCATGCGACAAAATAGATCAGACTGTCCGTGTCCGTGTACATTATGTTACAAAGACCGCGATATAACGGTACCATGTATTCGTAGTGAAACTCGTACAATCGCGTTTTCGCTATCTCCAGGATGGACATACCAACGTATATCGGTTTGTTGAGCATCACCTCGAGTTTCCGTAACTCGACGGCCATCAGATCTTCGGAGAAAACGCTTCTACTGTGAAAATTCGGCCTAGCAATTAGCGCTTCCGCTCCATACCTTCCATCCCAACGCGTCACAAGACGCACGTCAACGTGCTCGCGCACGTTTTCCACGGTCTTCCCGTACACCGCGTTGTTCATAAGCTTGTACATAGTTCTCTCGAATTTGTTGTTCGCACGGACTCTAAACATCGTATTCAATTCGATGTATCCGCGCAGCCACGGCGATTGCGCTAATCGTAAAACGCGATGAATCTTAAGTATACGCGCAACCCATGAGGTACACATTGCTGCAAATTGCGATAGTGTATGACGTAGCGCGACTTATCGTGAAGCGTCGCTAAAAGCTTCTCGGTGACCTTGCCGGGAGGTGGGGCGCGCAACGGGTAGAACGGAAAATCAGCGTGGGCGTCGTGAAGTTCGCGCGGATACGCAAGGTCCACCTCAAGAATGTAACCGATATCGGAATCTGCGGTCACAGCCATTACGTCTAGACTTTCCGCGTTGACGTCATCGACCCATTGAAACTGCGCGTACGGCAATGATTCACACATAGCCCATCCGTACAGATTATTTACGTTGTAACGAGGGCGACCGGGGAGGTGCGGCCGCGTAGAAAAAACCCGAATTCCTCGAGCGAGAGAGAAGGAAATAGAGCCAGCCGGGGAAAATCGATAACGCGCGGTTGCCAGGTCGGAGTCAGCCGGCGAGAAAATCGATAACGCGCGGTTGCCGCGTCGAAGCCAGCCAGAGAAAATCGATAATGCGCGGTTGCCACG
>NW_011966094.1:8091-12363 GCF_000949405.1 Vollenhovia emeryi | reverse complement strand
TCAGTAGCGTACGCCTAACGGGGTGCTCCTCGGCGTACACATGCTACAATTTCTCCGCACCGGTCTCCTGTTCCGTCCTGACTCAGTTTCCCCCCGAAGGCACGGGTAACCGCCGTGATTCGGGGGCGGAGAAAGTCCGCAGTAGCGTACACCTAACGGGGTGCTCCTCGGTGTACAATGCCTACTGCAAATTCACGCATCACGAGGCGCCGCTCGGGCGTGATCCTGTCCTAACCTGATCCCTTCCTGTTTCCTGACCGGTATAGCATTCAGGGGGGTAATATTCGGGTGGGAAATAATATTCTCCGTTAGCTCTAATAGTAAGCTCCGTAGTATTAATTCCGTATTATTTCTTCCCTTGCAGAGTAAAGGGGTCCGTGCAGTCATCCTGACTGACTGTTTCCAGTTACCAGTGTAATTCCGTATTTTCCGTGCTCCGTCATAGATCCGTCTTATACTTTGAGTTATCCATACTCCGTTACAATCCGTACCGTACTTATTGTTTTCCGCGTGATTCCGTACTTTCCGTACTCCGATTACATTGTACTGTTTATTTCCGTGTTCCGATCAAACTCCGTCTTGTATCCATTTATTTCCGTATTCCGTTATAAATCCGTAGCGTACTTATTATATTCCGGATCAATTCCATACTTTCCGTACTCTGTAGTGAATCCATATTGTATTTACTCACTTTCGTACTCCGATCAAGATCCATATCGTAATTATTATTTCCGTATTCCGATTGATTCCGACTAACCATATCCTGTTTTTCTCTGTATTTAACCACAGGGCGAACTCACTGTAATCTTAATCCTTTTTCTTTCCTTTATATTTTTATTCTAGGGCGGACCTATTGTAATTACCACACTATCCACTGTATTCATTCCCGAATAAACCTTGTTCATAGTTTGTAACCTTTAAACACCTGTCCGACTTATTTTCCGATTCCCCCAAGCGATTACCTTCACTAAGTAATTAAGATCTTGTCCTCCTTTCCTCCCGACGGCCCCGGGAGCTGAGCATATTCGGCAAATAGGAGGAACGGAGGATCCCTTTTTCCCGTTACACAGCACGTCAAAACACCGACCGAGGCGACGCTCGCTTTCCCGACCGATAAATTAAAACCGCGCGTCTGATTGTGACGCGAAGCATAAGCGGATTGTCGGAATCCCGTCCGACAATCCGGAGTCCAGAACCGGGAAGAAGCGGAAAGCGTGGCGCATCGTTACAACGTCGTAGTACATGAGATACGTCGACGCTTGTAACGGATCGTACGACGCAAGATACTTATTGTTAGCTCGCGCGTATCTGTGGGAGCACTGACTCAGACCACCGCGTACACCGCGTTCCACAAATAGGAGCATATCGACGTCGGTCAGCAGTTCGAATCGCACACCTGTGTATTTTAGCATCGCGTCCCACGTGTACCCCGGTAACGTGTAATAATGAGCGGGATCCAAATCGTAACTCCGCATGCAGTTGTCGCGAAAATTCTCAAACACATCCGCCAACAATAGAACGTCCGTTTTCAAATATAAGTCACTACACTCGCCGAGATTACCGATGCGGAAACGTTGCCACACAGTGACCGCGTGCTCGTAGTCGGTAACGCTGACGCTCTCGCCAGTCAACGAACTGTAAAAGGCCTCGCGGGGCGGTAATTCTGTCTCGCGTAACCGATCGACGCTATCGACATACGCGTACGGGAACACACCCTTGCGCGTGAGCACTTCGAAATCGTCGTCGTCGAGACTCGAGAACGCTGACCGCGTTATTCGCAGTTCGTTCTTGTCCAGATACGACACCAATTTCGCGAGGCTTGCGCTTAAAAACTTACACGAGTCTACAAATCGCAGCTTCACGCAATGACGCCCCCTTCCCGACGATGTCTGCCGAACGACTTTCGTAAACGAGATGTACGTTTCTTTGGTCAACGGTAACAATTCCACTTTACCCTCGAAACCGTTGGCGATCTCTTCGATAATGAAATGCGCATCGTAATCCGAGAGATTGTGAAAGAACACCGGAATTACGAAGGAATTGTTGAAGTTTATATTGCAACGCGCATGAGCCGGACCCCTGTAACGTCCGGTTATGTGACAGTGATCGCGAACGCGCTGATCACTCGGCTCGAATGGCTCTCCGCATATGTGGCAACGATTCGCGTTCCAAAAGCTACGCATCTCATCTGACGTAAGCGACGTCATAGTCACGACCGCGCTCAGAGTCTGCTTCGCGCGATGCGCGAGGACGTTCAATTCCCGCGCGAACCACGCCATGCAATCCTCACCGCGATACGATTTGTACGTCGTCGCATCCTCGTCTCGCACACATCGCACGTAATAGCCAACGCTGAACGCTATGACGTTGATAGGCAAATCTGCTTCGTGATACACACTCACTCTCCTCTCGCTCCTTCTCCAAGGCGCACTCCAGATCGGCGTATACCACGTACGGAAGTCTCTCTTTTCGCTCGTAGTGACGAAAGCTGAGCCACCTGTTGTCCTCGTTCGGAAGAACGATCGCGCAGTCACTCATCCTTTCGCAATCTACATTGTGCATGGACAATCTTTCCATCGAGTGGAAATAATGCAGACATCTGGAAGTAATTTGATTATTATTATTAGTCTGCACTTCACATGTACTATCTCTCTCTCTCCCTCGTAATACTTACCGATCACAAATGTACTTCTTGTTTTTTCGTTTGATAAACTGACTCCCGACCAATCGCGAAAGATTCCTTATCCATGCAAGATGGCCCACCTGCAAGCCGTATCGCGGATCCGACAGATAGAACAGATTTACGTGAACATCTCTTTTGCGTTCGGTGAGATACAGCGGAACGATCTTTCCATCCGGTTTGTCCTCCCTCGTGGTAAACACGTTGACGGATATCTCGTTCAGTCGTTCGAATTTTCCGATTTGTCGCAGATTCATAGGAAAGTTTATTCCATCGAGCCTCAGCACCGTTTGATAATCGGGATACCGATTCCTTCTCGTGGCATTCGTCATGACAGGATACAAAGCCGCAACCACCGCCCGCGCGAAACATGCGTTATCCGTCGATCGTGTTAAGATATCACGCCTTTTAATATGTAATCTGCGTTACCGAGGAATGTCAGTGTACGATGGAATAGGAAGGTAACGGGAACAGTCGATCATGAATCAATATCGATCAGCGCGCGACATCGTGTGTCAACTTAGAAGACTACTTTAGTTTAGCCCTCGCTACCGTTTCCGTCTCCGCGCGCACTCGCATTCCACTCGCGTAGCTGAGAGCTGTGTTCGTTCGACACGTGTATAAGTAATAAAGTGTTACACGAATAAAGATATTTGAAAGTATTTCTGCAACAGGTTATGGGCCCAGGACGTGGTACTGTAACGTAACGATTCTCTATGGACGGACAAAGTTCTGATAGTGACACGTCTGTGCTAAGTTCTAGTGACAGTGAAGAGAAAGTATTCACAAGTGGCAGTGAACGAGCAAGCATGGCAGAAATTAAGACGTATCACCTACACAGATTCAACGGCCAGAATTATCAACTCTGGAAGAGACAGATGGAAATATACATGACGGAGAACAAGCTCAAGCCATACATTCTCGGTACGGTGGAACGCCCTTTGAACAATTATACGCAGTGGGATGAAAAGGACGCAGAAGCGCAAGCATTTCTTATGCGCGGTCTGGAGCTGGAACAACTGAAATACTTATCAGACTGCACGACTGCTGCCAAAATGTGGGCAAGGTTGAGAGCTGTGCATGCCGAAAAGAGTGATCAATCTGTACAAGTACTTCTCGACCGTTTCATAAATTCAAAAATGGAGGAAAACGAGAAGATGGCAGATTTCATAGCCAGAATTACGTCATTAGCACAACGACTCAAGGACATGGATCTGGAGCAGAAAGAGCCGGTAATAATTGCCAAGATTATGGGAAGCCTGCCGTCAAAATTTGATAATGTGAGGACTGCATGGTACGCTGTTCCCAGAGCTGAACAAAATATAGAAAAGCTCACGGATCATCTGGTTAACGAGGAGACTCTTTTGAACGCGCGCATAACTGAAAGTGAAGGTCAGACGTCAGAAGCGTATTATATGAAAGGCAAGAGACATCATAACAAACATGTGTCGAATTCAAGCCGAGAAAACGTTCAAAACAAGGATCAACCGACGAGACGACCAGGCAAGTGTAATTACTGTGGAATTCCGGGACATTGGGCACGTGAATGTCGCAAGAAGCAGAGGGAAAACAAACAATCACTCGTAGCACAA
>NW_011966094.1:0-3025 GCF_000949405.1 Vollenhovia emeryi | reverse complement strand
ATGGAGTGGGGACAGGAGGGGGAGGGGGCAGGGCGGGGGCGGGAGGGGGTGGGGCGCGCGCAGCGCGCCGTGCTAAACGCGCTTGCAACTTACGTGTTTAAGTCCATCATTTTTCTCAAAAACTATCACTCGTACAGTAAAAATAAATAGGACGTAAAATGCATATTTCAAAGAGATCTACAACTTTTGTTTTAATAACTGTTTTAAACGGTTTTAAAAATTTAAACGGTTTTAAACGGTTTTAAAAATTTAAAACATTTTTCAAAATTTTTAATATTTGTGTCTGAAAATTACATATAATTGGTTGACATTGTTTTTTTAATAACTTTGTAACAAACAACGAGCGACGGCTAAAACCTTCTGAGCGTTACTCAGGAGGGTAACCTTGACAACATATGTCAAGGTCAAGGTCATCGGAGCTGACTCCCCTATAGTGAACATTTACCAAAATTTTTTTAATAAAAGATATATTATCTATTACACATGATTTTTCCGATAAGATCTTTAGTTTGATTTTTAAAAAATTACTTTTGTAGAAAAGATAGTTTTGTAGAGGAGATACTTTGGTAAAGACGACATTTTTGTAGAGACAATATTTTTGTATAGAGAAGAGATATTTTTTAAAAGATATTTTTGTAAAGATATTTTTGTATAGAGAAGATACTTTTGCAGAAAAGATAGACTAACATTGCGGCTTATACTTGGTGCTTTTTTACCTTTTTTAAAAAGGTAACTTTTTTAGGTACACACACACACGCACGCACACACGTGTGTATACATATATATATACAGGGTTTCTGATGCAAAAGTAGCCACCTTGAAAATAGTGGTAGATTGGGTTAAACTAAGGAGAAATATCATGTACCGCGGTACAAAGTAACAATAGTTATCAAATAATAAATTTACACGTTTGAGCGGATGAGGATGCAGGAGACGGTAGGCCGGACTCGGAAGGCATTTAAAAAAATTGATCGATGAGCGAGAGGTGGAGCGACGCGCGAGATACTATGTTTATGTTTCGGGTCGCCCGTCGCTCGCGCTCGCTGCCGCGCTCGCCGCCCGCGCCGCGCTCCCCGCCGCGCCTAGATTCTTTCCCACCATCACACTCATCGATCGATTTTCTTAAATGCCTTCCGAGTCCGGCCTACCGTCTCCTGCATCCTCATTCGCTCAAACGTGTAAATTTATTACTCGATAACTATTGTTATTTTGTACCGCGGTACATGATATTTCTCCTTAGTTTAACCCAATCTACCACTATTTTCAAGGTGGCTACTTTTGCATCAGACACCCTGTATACATATATACATATGTGTGTGCGTGTGCGTGTGCGTGTGTGTATAAAAGAATACGAATATTCGCGTAATCAATGTATGTACATTAGGATGGGGTTTTGTGTTAATAATTATAAATTTCATTATTGTATTATCGATTAAAATATCATAAATATCAAATTTTTATATTCTTATATTTAATTATCGTACATACTTCATGACATATATTATTATACTACAAACTTTAATTTGCATTACTAAGCTATATTACCTGTATAATATTACAACTACTAACAATAGACTGCAAAAAATTCCGTTAGAAACGGATAGAACGTGTATTGTGACGTGACGCCTAGTAAAGGCTCCGTCACAAGGGCCGAGGCCCGGCCGAGTGGGGAACCTGGGGTCGCACCCTCGGGGTAGGAGGGAATGCGATCCCTGTAGGACTTTAGGTACTCGCGAAATGTATATTAATGACGCCGAATGGCGCTGAGTTTGAACTAGGTTGGCCGAGCGGTTGGTCCGATAGGGGCTCACGGAAGGAGAGACAGAGTCGCGAGATGGCTGGGGAGCGGAGGCGATGGCAGAGGGTCGAAGCGGACGCTCCATCCGAGGCCACGAGAGGAGACACCCCGGTGGCGCCGGATCCGCCTCCCCCAAGACGAAGGCAGAGGAAAACGGTGCCAGGAAGGCGCCTCTAAGCTGTCGCCAACCAGGAGGGCCGTCCTCGCTACGGCCGAGCGAGAGACGAGGCCCGAGCCCAGGAGCGGCAAGCGCCGGTTGGATGCCCCGCGGCCTGGCTAGCCGGGGGCGATTCATTCCGGGAAACGGCCCGTACAACGGGGCCCGCCAGGACCGTCAAAAAGGGGCGAGTGCGGGGCGGTGACCGCTGGGGGTAGTCCCGAGAGGGGAGAGTGAGGATTAGATAAGGGCTTGCAGTCTCCCTGGGAAATACTGTGGTGCGAGGCGGAGACCCGAGAGGAGCGATCCCAGGAACCGCCCCCGAGCGACTAGCCCCGGAGCCGAGCGACGAGCCCCGGAGCCGAGGGACGACGACCTGTGGCCTTCGAGACCGGGCGCAGGCAAGCCGGCGACCACCGCTCAGGCCAGATCAGGGCCACCAAACTGCCCTATAGATTTCCGGTACCAGCATTTGTGGCGCCCTCTGATATATGTCCCCCTTGTAAGTGAACTAAATATCGATATGACGTCTAGTACCGAATGGTAAAACAGTGTAATATATATACATATATATATCTATCTAGAAAAGAGGAATGCATAAATTTATTTCGGCGTTGAAAATGAGCTGTATAATTTTCACTAATGAAGCTGAAATTAATAAAGGCACCAAATGAATATATATATTTACTTATTTTCTTTTACAGTTTGCACGATATTGATTTTGGAGTTGTTTGGTATTAACGTTTTACTTTCTGTATACATATTTAGTGTTGTGAATAAATCAAGGAGCTATTATAGCTTATAATAGCTAATAAAATATACCAAACAACTCCAAAATCAATATCGTGCAAACTGTAAAAGAAAATAAGTAAATATATATATATATTCATTTGGTGCCTTCATTAATTTCAGCTTCATTAGTGAAAATTATACAGCTAATTTTCAACGCTGAAAACAATTTATGCATTCCTCTTTTGTTCCATTAATAGACTTGGAGAATTTGTGGCAAGGTAAGCGAAAGCTTTAATATTGCGGGGAATAAATAAGAAGAATAATAATGCACGAGATTG
>NW_011966093.1:0-10732 GCF_000949405.1 Vollenhovia emeryi | reverse complement strand
CGCCGAGGAATACAACTCAGAGGATGGCTCCAAAGACTCGCCAAATGACGAACAGGAAGTCCACTCAGACTATTTCGAGGACACGCCGGAAGACGTAAGGCTGAAGAGAGGACCGGGCAGACCAAAGAAGATAATAACTGGCAGACCCGGCCGACCCAGGAAACAGCCAAACTTGATCCCCGTCGGGGACGTACAGGCGAGTATCGAAGACGAAACTGCGGTCGAGGAGGACACACGATCGATTGGCTCCACTGATCACGAAGTGGCCATGAGCGCGTCGGAGATCCCATTATCAGAGGCGATTTCCGGAACGGACGGCAATGAATGGAAGTCGGCGATATGCACTGAGATTAGGAACCTACTACGTAACGACTCGTGGGAAATAGTCGAGAAGCCGACGCACGCCAAGACGATCGGATGCCGGATGGTTCTGCGCAACAAATACAAGTCCGATGGCTCCTTGGAACGCAGAAAGGCGCGGCTAGTGGCTAAGGGCTTTTCACAACGGCCCGGTATAGACTTCCGCGATACTTTCGCTCCCGTCGCAAGACTGGGCTCGCTGCGTCTCTTAACGGCCCTATCGGTCGAGCTCGGTATGGAGATCTTTCAACTCGATGTCACCAGCGCCTATCTGAATGGCGATATCGATACCGAGCTGTATATGGACGTACCAGACCATCTCGAGGAGTCGCTGAGACGGATCATCTCCGAAGACAAAGGAAAAAGGTCAGCGGAACAAGCTAAGAATATGCTTCGAAGCTTGCAAGGAACCAACAAAGTCTGCAGGTTGAAGAAGGCACTATATGGCCTTCGTCAGTCCGGACGCCAATGGCACTTCAAGCTGGATCAGACTCTACAGGACATCGGCTTGAAACCTACTGCTGCGGACCCGTGCGTCTACGTGAATCGGCTGCACGGCGAACTTACCATCTTGGTTGTATACGTGGACGACATTCTCATCGCTTCGCAAAACAAGAGGAGATGCCAACTAATCAAGAGCCAGCTCGCCCAAAGATTCCTAATCAGGGACCTGGGTCTTGCGGACTATTGTTTGGGCATCGAGATCAAACAAGAGGACGACAGCGTACGCCTTACTCAAACCGGATACATTCAGGATATACTCGCCAAGTTTGGCATGAGCGATTGCAAATCGGTAAGCACTCCGCTCACTCCAGGTGAAAAATTCGAGGCCCCCGAGAAGACCGAGTCTGAGCTCGCTCTTCCCTATCGAGAATTAATCGGAGCTCTGATGTATCTGTCTGTGAGTACTCGTCCTGACATTACTCATTCAGTTAGTATCCTCAGCCAGTTTAACAATAACTTCGGCCAAAAACACTGGGCCGGAGCCAAAAGAGTTTTACGTTACCTCAAGGGAACAACGGATCAAGGGTTAACCTATACGAAGACCAATCGGGGCTTACTCGGATACGTCGACTCGGACTGGGGCAACTGCGTCATCGATAGAAGGTCCTACACCGGCTCCTGTTTCATACTCAGCGGGGCTGCGATTTCTTGGGAATCTAGGAAGCAGCGCACCGTTGCTCTATCATCTACAGAGGCGGAGTACATGGCACTTTCGGATTCAGTGAAGGAGGCGTTGTACCTTTCGAGTTTACTGAAGGAGCTGGGCTTGGATCAATTGGGGAAAGTCACTATATATAACGACAACCAAGGAGCCAGCCAGCTCGCTTCCAACCCTATCCATCACTCCAGGACCAAACACGTGGACATCAGACACCACTTCATACGTGAAGCACTCCAGTGTAAACCCCTCAAACTAGAATACATTCCTACCGAGTTCATGACCGCGGATGTATTAACCAAGGCCCTAAACGGCCCCAAACACTCAGCTTGTAAGGTCGGTCTCGGCCTTTCTTAGCCCCCCTTTATATTCTTTTTTGATAATGGACAGTCGGAATTGAGCGGGGGTGTTGTGTATTCACTTCTTTCTGTCCCTCTATGTATCGGGGCGACCTCTACATTCTAGTTCCTATTCGCTTAACGCTGTGTGCGATCTATTAGTTTTAAGTTCATTGTTCTCGTACCTCGAACGTCGGTTCTGTACCGCCTATGCGATTATTCTGTTTTTGTGTGACGAGTACGAGCATTCTTGCAATAAAGGAAGTCAAGCGAATTACAATTGCCTTCTCGTCAAGTTACTCTACCGAAGCTTTCACAACAAATAAAATAATTTATTCAAATTTTATAAAAAGTGTATAGGAATAATAAGATAAAAAAATTGTACACTACAATTTTAAAATAAAAAGATTTAACATTAACTACGTAAATTGAATGATATCGTCAATTTTGTCAACAAATAATAATTATTTGTCTATTTTGCATTTTATTTTCATATCAGAAATTCCAAAATTGTATGAAGAAATTCGATATTGTGGACAATACATTACTTAAGTTAGGCACAACCACAAATTATAACAAGTTACGCAAGAAAACAGCATGCATTGCTTTAGGATGGTTCCTGATAGCTTTATTCTTGACATTCGGTTCAGCATTAGCTGTAAAAGAAGAACATGATCGTGACATTGCAACATGCATGTTCTTCTTATTAATACGATGCTACTGTTTTCACATCAACTTTATCAGTGATTTGACTACTGCAAGTATTCTCGAGTTAGTATTTATATATTTACTATTTCTTTTTATAGCTATTTACAAAAATTAATTGAACAAAATTACAATGCATAAGTTTTACAATTTCTGAAGTATTTTTGTAAACATTGATGAAAACAATTGATATTATTATCAAAGAAAGACTTCATTTTTTATTTTCTTTTGTGTACTCAGATACATAGGACTAAAGTTTGATCAAGTCAATGAACATCTTCAGAATATAATGAGAAATAATGAACAAAAAATAGAAGAGGCTTGGCAAAGTCCCATAATGCATCCGTATGAACACAGATTTTCGAAGCTACCACTACGTACAATAAACAGCAAAAACATAATGTGGATTGTTATGTAAGAAAATTTAGGTGCATTATACTACAGTAATATTACTAAAAATTACACAAAATTACATGCATTGTAACTGCAGTAATGTTACTGAAAACAATTTGCAAATAATAATATAGACAGAATGATACTTTATATGTACATGTGCATATACAGACATCTTCATTTGGAGCTGCGCAAAATATCCTGTGGAATAGACTCAATACTTGGAACGCAAATGACTTTAAGAATGGCATGGTATTTTGTTTGGATAGCGATTAACTTGCGTGACATTCTTTACGCAATCCTTAGCTACAATTACGTGAAATATAGAATAATGTTCACTACTGCGAACTTTGTCTGGTTTTCTCATAATGTTTTCAAGTTCCTGCTAATTAATTATATGTGCGAAACAGTTTCCACCAAGGTATTCATTTCATATTTAATTTCAAAGAAGCATGAATTTAATATTTGTATAACAAATAAATCAGTTAAAATTTGGTTGTTATTAATACTAGTATTGAAACTAACAATAAGTTAAAAATTTATTCAATTACATTATAGGATATTATAATTTCAGGCAAGGGAAACAACAGATTTATTGAATAGACTATCATATTTTACTTGTGACATTGAAATTCGTGAAATTGTAAGTTTTAAAATCAATTCAATGGAATATATTTATATATACATATATTAAAATAATCATAAAATAAAGTACACAAAATGCAAAAAATCAATATGTGTATTAAAACTAATGTATTTTGTTAATATCATATAGATTTCACAATTTTCATTACGAACAGTTTATACACCACTTAGATTCTGCGGAGTCGGATTGTTCCAATTTGGCTTCAAATTTCTTCACAGGGTATGTTATACTTATAATATAATTATATATTACAAATAGCTACATTTGTGACAAAGATAAAAGCAAACTTCATTTTTAGTTTGTGATGTCTATTGCGACCGTTTTAATTATAATAATACAAGCGCATGCAAATAAATAAACATTTTCATCAAGTTATGATAAAGTGCATAAAACGTAGTTTAAAAAATTCGTATATGTTGACAATTCTCTTTATTATTAAGATAATTACGCTTTGCATATACTTATTCATAGAGTTATTAAAGTATTATAATTTTTTCTGTAATGAAAACATTATATTTATTGCGAATATTTATGATATTTGTATATAATGTATTTATTTCTGTAACAATGGTTTAAATATATTTTGTTTAAATATAATAAATTTTTTAACATGTACTAAGTACATATTGCATTGTATGTATCAAACCCAGATTAAAAGTTGAGAAACCAAATTGGTGAGAATAATATTTTAATTTTTGTTACACAAATATATGTACATATATATATGCATACACATCGTGTATATATATACATATGTTTGAAGTTAAAAGAAGTAGTTGATCATCAGACTTGTTTCAATAAATCATAAAGCATAAATTATCGTAAATTGATTACTTTAATATCCATAAGTGCCTTAACTGAAATTGCAAAGATCTACTATCGTACTACCATCTCATGCAACTTACCTAACTAGTCAATAAATGTACAGTTTAGAATAGAAACTGCGTGTGCAATGACCAAAAGTATTCGAACAATTTTAATGCCACTTTTAATGATCAATTATGTGTTTGGTTTAAGAATTGTTAATTTATCCAGACATTCAAGACCATAATTTAATGTTTATATATGCTCCTAGTTTGAATAATGAATATTCTTAATTATGTCCTCATATCGATTTCATCTGTCTACGATTCATTATCAAAAGAATTACTTTGGCACATCGGTTTTTCTATAACTATACAAAGATGACTATACAAAATTTCTACATAATAGACAGAAATACTTTATTTCATATTATGATGCATGTTATGTATAATATGTATATGTTCTAGCTGTAATAGTTGAAATATAACTTGCTCAATAAAACTTTTTAATATAATTTGTGCTAAATATAACACTATATAAAACCTAGATGAAAAACAAAACTGTCAAAAACAATATTCCTTTTCTATTACATAAAGATGTCTATTAGAACAAGTAGTATCTATCATCAGTTCTGTCTCGATAAATTATAAAGTATAAACCAATAGGTTGATTATTTTAATATTCCTAAGTGCCTTAAATGAATTAAAATTGCAAGAATTCATTATTGTTATCATTTAATGCAACTTATTCAACTAACTGGTGAACAAAAGTGCAGTTTAGAATAAAAACTGTGTGTGCAATGACCAAAAGTATTAGAACAATTTTAATGCCACTTTTAATGCTTAGTTATATGTGGTTGGTTCAACAATTGCAAATTCATCTCGATATTCTAAATGGTTTAGTGTTTTATACATGCTGCTAATTTGGTCGGTTTATTATTTCTTTGCAACATCTACATTAATAACTTCTTTTACTATGTTTGACTCCGCTGAGAATAACATTTGTACTTCGCTAGAATTCTTTGTTACCTTATTATCAATCGTATTTGGAGTATACCATGACAGGGTAAGAAAGTGTGTAATTACCAATATATGTAATCACGATAATAAGCAATTGACATAATTTATGTCTTAATATATGCAGTTATTAATAATAAATAATTTTATGTCTAATATACAATTATATACCAGATAAAACTCGCATAAAGATTACAATACATACTTTATTAGATTCTTTCTATGTGTTTAATATAGGAATTTTGCCATGGTATTTTAATAATAATAATTACCATTCCAAAGAAAATCTTGTATACATTAATAAGTATGTGCTAATACTTTTTTCCTAATATCTAATAAAATAATTACCTCAATTTTTACAAAAATGCATTATAATAATAAAACAACTTTTATATTACCTTCACAAAATTTTACATTATTAGATACAAAAATTAAATAATACCGTAAAATTTTCGAATAAATGACAATTATTTATCTATTGTACAATTTATCTTCATAACAGAAATTTCAAAATTGTCTGAGGAAATTTGACATTGTGGACAACACATTACTGAAGTTAGGAACAATTACAAATTATGACAAGCTATGCAAAAAAACAGTATGGTTTACTTTGGGATGGTTCGTGTCCGTTATATTTTTGATATTTAGTGCAGCATTATTTATAAATAATGAGCATAATCGTGATCTTGCGGCATGCCTGTTCTGCTGTTTAATACAAGATTACTGCTGTCACATCAACTTTATCGGTGATTTGATTACTGCCAGTATTCTCGAGTTAGTACTTACGTACTTACTATTTCTTCATGGTTTAGTCATTTAGTCATTTATAAAACTCATTAAACTTAATGATATAATATAAATTTTATGATTTTTAACAGATATTATTAACAAAGAAAGATTTAATCTTCATTTTCTCTTTTATACTTATTGTTAGATACATAGGATTAAAGTTTGATCAAGTCAATGAACATCTTCATAACATGATAAGAAATAATGAACACAAAATACAAGCTTGGCAAAATTCCATAATACATCCACACCAACACAGATTTTCGAAGCTAACACTACGTACACTAAGTAGCAAATACATAATATGGATTGTTATGTAAGAAGATACAAATGACTTATAATGCAGTAATATTACTAAAAATAATTTACAAACAATAATAATGCACAGAATGATATTTTATATGCACATGTGTATATATTACATGTTACATGTGTAATTCAGACACCTACATTTGGAGTTACGTAAAATATCCTGTGAAATAGACTCAATATTTGGAACACAAATGACTTTCAAAATGGCATGCTATTTCGCTTGGATAGCGATTGACTTGCGTGATATTTTCCACGCAATTCTTATCAACAATTACGTGAAATATAAAATAATATTCTTTATTTTGCACTTTGTCTGGTTTATTCATAATTGTTTCAAATTCCTGCTAATTAATTATATGTGCGAAACAGTCTCCACTAAGGTATTTATTTTTTAATTTAATATTTGTTTATAACAAATTAATTAATTGTTATTAATACTTATTGTTATTAATTTTTTATTGTTATTAATATTTAATATTGAAACTAAGTTGGAAATTTCTTCAATTACATTATATTACAATTTTAGGCAAGGGCAACAGCAGATTTATTAAATAAATTATTGTGTTTCTCTTGCGACATTGAAATTCGTGAAATTGTAAGCTTGAAAATAAATTTATTGAAATACATATATTATTAAAATAATCACAAAATAACATATATGAAATGTAAAAATCAACACAATGTGTATTAAAAATTATGTATTTTGTTACTATTTCACAGATTTTACAATTCTCCTCACAAACAATTTATACACCACTTAGATTCTGCGGAAATGGATTTTTTCAATTTGGCTTCAAATTTCTTTACAGGGTACGTTATACTTATAATAATTATATATTACACATGGTTAAATTGTGACAAACATGTAAAAAAACTAATTTGCTATGTCCTTATTTTTAGTTTGTGATATCTGTTGCGACCGTTTTAATTATAGTAATACAATCGCATGTAAATAAGTAAACATTTCAATTAAAGTATGATAAAGTTTTTAAAAAATAATTTTAAAAATATTAAAAAAATAACAAATATGTATATGTGGATAAAATATACTATATATTTTGTAAAATACATAGTATTATATAATATCTTCTGGATATCTTTTAATTTCATATACCTATGTTAATATTCAGAATTAAAAATAAATTCCACAGATTTTATGCAATAAAAGGTAAATAATAAATATTTTTTATTATTGTTTTGCATCAATTTTATATTTGTTCATAGTTCTCTTCACTATTAAGAAAATTTCAGTTATACATATATAACAATTAACCCTAACAGCTGTAATATATATATACAATATATATCTCTCTCTCTTGCTGAATAAAATTTTTAATATGTATATTCGTTCGTTCTATATATGTATATAGAACGAGTAGTATATCCATCATCAGTCTTGTTTCGATAAATTATAGAGTATTAACCAGTAGTAGGTTGATTATTTTAATATTCCGAAGTGCCATAAATGAATTGAAATTGCAAAAATTTATTATCGTTATCGGTCAATGCAAATTATTCAACTGGACAACAAGAGTGCAGTTTAGAGTGGAAACCGTGTGTGCAATGACCAAAAGTATTCGAACAATTTTAATGCCACTTCTAATTATCAATTATGCATTTGGTTTACGAATTGTTAATTTATCTAGACATTTAAAATTGTTTACTGTTTTATATATGATGCTAATTTGGTCGATTTACTATTTCTTCGCAACATCTCCCTTGATATCTTCTTTTTTTGAGTATTTTCCCATCCAGGACAACATTTGCTATTGGTTAGAATCATTTACAACTTTGTTGTCAATCGTATTTGGGGTATATCATGAGAAGGTAAGAAGATGTGTCGTTACTAATATATACAGTTATTAATAATGATAAATTTTTTTTCTGTTATACAATTACATAAACAAAATACGTATAAAAATTATAATCTCTAACACATTATATTCTTTCTGATTTAATAATAAAGCATACTATGAGAAAATTAAGTTTCACACATTTTGATACACATTAAATTTTTGTCCAAATTATTAAATTTTATTTCTAAACACCTAATAAAATAATTTATTTAAATTCTGTACAATATGTAAAGGAATATAAAAATAATGACTCCTATACTACATTCTTAAAATATAAAATGTTAGACACATAAGCTCAATAAAATCATCAAAGTTTTGTGTGAATAATAATCATTTATTTTGCATTTCATATCTTTATGGCAGAAGTTCCAAAATTGTTTGAGAAAGTTTGATATTGTGGACAACACATTACTTAGGCTGGGTACAATAACGAATTATGACAAATTATGCAAGAGAACAGTACGGTTTATTTTAGGATGGTTCCTAGCAGTTATATTATCGACGTACAGTGTATCATTATTCATAAAAAATGAACATAATCGTGATGTTGCAACATCAATGTTCTTCATGTTGATACGAGATTATTCCTTTCACCTCAACTTTATCGGTGATTTGACTATTGCAAGTATTCTGGAGTTAGTACATTTTTATGTATATTTATTATTGTTACTTTATAATTTAGTTGTAAAAATTAATCAATCTAAATTATAATATACATATAATCTTTATTATAATTTCTAAAGTATTTTTGTAAGTATTGATACAATATACCGATTGTTCTAAAAGTCCAAAAACAGTCAATTATCTCCAAAATAATTAGTTTTATAAAAATATGTTTCAGACAAAAGTTGCAATGTTTAACAATTTTACCTTAAAGTGCATACAAACACAACAAAGATGTAAATTCGACCGTACAGCCTCCACTTGGTACATTTTGGATATTAAAAAGCTCTTGAAATAAGTTATAAAAATATGTAATAAAAATGGAGCTTTTCATTTAAGTTTTGTAAAGTCATCTTGACAAATTATTTTAAGATCATTTTAAGGTCTCATAGATATTGCCACATGGTAAAATTTTTTAATCACTGCAACTTCTGTCTGAAACATATTTTCATAAAACCAATTATTTCAGAAATAATTGGCCTTCTTCAAAGTTTTAAAACAATCTGTAGCTATACTTATTCAGAAAGAAACATTTTGTTTTTCATTTTCTTACTTTATATTTAGATACATACGATTAAAATTTGATCAAATCAATGAACATCTTCATAACATGACGAGAAATAACAAGATAAAACAGGCTTGGGAAAATTCCGTGGTATATCCACACGAACATAGATTTTCGAAAACATTAAGCAGCAAATATACGTTATGGATTATTATGTAAGAAAACTTACGTAAATTGTAACTGCAGTAATATTATTGTACCAAAACCAATATTTATAAATACTAGTACATTAATTGAAACTATGTTACATGTGTACCTTTAGACATCTTCATTTGGAGTTACGCAAAATATCCCGTGAAATAGACTCAATATTTGGAATGCAGATGACTTTTAAAATGGCATGTTACTTTGGTTGGATAGCGAATGACTTGCACGAAGTTCTCTACGCAATTCTTGTTAACAATTATGTAAAATATAACATAATGTCCGCCACTCTGCACTTCATCTGGTTTTCTCTAAATGTTTTCAAATTCCTGCTCATTAATTATATGTGCGAAATAGTCTCCACTAAGGTATTTATTTAATTTCAAAGATATATTTATATTTATATTACATTTTATTTAAAAAATGCAACCTAAAATTTTATTCTTATTAATATCTAGTGTTAAAATTGAATTAGAAATTTCCTCATTTAAACTTGGCTTGTTACAATTTTAGGCACAAACAACAGTAGATTTGTTAAACAAATTATTGTATTCCACTTGTGATATTGAAGTTCATCAAATCGTAAGTTTTTAATTGAGTGAAATATTATTAAAATGTAAATAATATTAAAATAAATATATATAATTAACAAAATATATATTAAAAGTATTGCCTACGTCAATTTAGATTTCACAGTTTTCATTGTGGGCAATTAATACACCACTTAGATTTTGTGGAATCGGACTTTTCCAATTTGGCTTCAAATTTCTTCACAGAGTATGTTTATCATGTAACTACACATTTATAAATAGTATTCGTGATGAATATTTAAAAGAATTAAAAATCATATTTGTTTTTAGTTTGTAACATCGCTTGCAACCGTTTCAATTATAATTTTACAAGCACAAGCTAATAAGTGAATATATTTATCAAGTTATAACAGAATTCATACAAAGTAGTTTAAATAAAACTCAGTATA
>NW_011966092.1:0-10713 GCF_000949405.1 Vollenhovia emeryi | reverse complement strand
AGACAGAAACGGACAGGATTTTCTATTGCAAAAACTTATAGATACTGATATGCCGATAGATTTCTATTAGATGCAGATATACGCTGTTACATTTTCTGTCTGCATTTGCAGATACAACAGTGCTGCTTATAGAAACAGATAGGAATTAAATCTTCTCATGAAGCTTGCAGTTAGATCGGACAGCATTCCGTTAGAAGCTGTTAGATGTCGTATACAAGTTCTATCTGTTTCTGACTGTTTCTAATGGAAAGTTTTACTATGGAAGAGCAGCCGGCCCTTTTCGCATCGAGGAGGCTAAACAGCGGCGCTATTCGAGCGAATCGGTGCCTTTTCGTCCGGGATTTTGTTCGTCCCGCGATTAAAAATTCGAAGCTGACCGCGAGCGCGTCTGGCGCCCAACTCGTAAATTCTTGCGACCGTTCCGGCGATTCGCCCGGAACGGCGATGGTCGCGTATCGTCCGCGTAAGCCGCCTCTTTCTCTGCCGCGCCAGGAGGATTACAGCAAAGGCGTGACAGAACTTAGCGGCTTCCCGTGACTCCTCGCGCGGTCGCCTGTGGTGTGCCGACGTCAACGCGCGTGAGCCCGGCGCGGCGGCGCGGTGGCGAGCACGAGAGTTTCACGTGCTCGATCAGCTGATTGTTCGTCGAGCGAAATCGCGCGACCCGTGAGACTCAATGAGTGCGTGCGTAGTAACTCCGGAAGTCGGGAACCGCGATGTGCGCAAACGTTAAGTTACTGATTTTTTCCGAAACGGCACGGATGTGCGGTAACAGTATAATTTTCGTGACCGTAAAACGATCCGTTGTTCAGTTCTTATCGCGAGCACGGACTAGCTCGTCGGGGCCAGGTTCGCGAACGGATCGAGACACTTGAAGTTTCTGGCACAATGGATTTATTGACTGGACAGTACAGATTGCCTCGGCGGCGTGTGAGGCTGTCGGGCCCGTGGGCCCGAGGAGTTAATTGTGCCGGTTAGTTTTCCGGTTTTACAATGATGACGGACGCTACTTATGTAGATCAATTGAGCACCGCGCCGGCTCGCAATTGATCTCGGTAATTGCGAAGTTGTGGGCGCGCGAATTATGCTGCACGTTGTGTCGGCTTTTCTTTTTGAATCGAGATAAATTTCGATTATCAACGATGCTCCGCTGGCCGGAATTAGATCCGAAGACTGCTAAATAGCGCGGCGATTGTATTACCAATAATTAACATAGTTATTCGTTATTGTTATTCATAAATATTACTCGTACGCTTATTATTACTATCTGCTTTGAATTGATTAATGTCGCGAATATGTGAAGGTTTCACAGTCACCGTACAATATTTGAATAGCGCATGCTGCATATTAATTAGAATCGTACACACTAATATGTACACGTATCGGCAATCATAGGTAATTCATATGCATGCCGATTTATTATCCATTATTAATTTTCGCGGCCGAAGTGGTATCAATTTTTATCGCTCAGCTGATTTTGTCTTTTGGTTTCTTATGTGCGCTGGAGCAATGATAATTTGATTACTAATAGACACTCATCTGTGTAGAAACTTTTTTAATTATTTGTTTTATTAAATATTCAAATAATTAGTTATCGGAATTAATCATTGAGAAGAATTAGTAAATTTAACAATGAATTTAAATTTAACGAATTAAAATTTATTGGAAAATGGAAGCGGTTTTACTATTACTTCTTTTCAAATTTTTATATTCTGGAAAGCGCAAGATTGCAATTCTAATAAATCAGAAAATCCACTCTCTTCACGACGGTTTGATTTTATTTTCTTAAGTTTGCACACAGCACCTTAATTTATTATATAATTCGTAATTTATTAAAATCACGCGAGATGTGAAACTCTGACAAAATTGCAACTAATTCTTGATCGAAGTGAAAGTGAACTGTATTTTTCAAATAAGCATTACGTGTAACGCGAGAATGGACGTAATGTGTATCGCGTGTATTAGAAAGAAAGAAACGAAAATATTACGAATATGCTGGGAAGCGTTAAATATTTGGTAACAGCTCGTCGAGTGTGCGAGCTTCGTATGTGTATCACGACGTACGCGATGCCGCGTATACAATGTCACCGCATTATCACTCTCGCACCGACGCTCGACAGAGCGGATAGTGGCGCGTGCCGTTGCGTGTGTGTCGTATTATCTCTCGAAATGTGATCGCGACAAATCGCTACGACGTGTAGACATGATCATTTTCTCTATGAACAAGTGGCTATTAGTCGGCACTATCGAATCACTTTCGCGAACAACGACTCGTGAGTGTGCAAAGTGACGAACCGTTTATCGAAGTAATTTGCCTTATCATTTTCAAATTGAGAACTAAAACTTTTACGGGGCGGATCATTCGTGCGAGTGATAGAGGTACCACGCGACCGTATTAACCGTATTTTCGCGAGTGAGTGAATCTGAGGGGAAGAGGAAGTCGAGAAAGCACCGGATGGAGCCAAGTAATTTTTATTTATTTTATGTGTTACTCTCTACATATAGAATGGATTTTCTGTAATTATTTTATATGCGCAACGCTTATTTTACGAAAAGTCTCAGGCACTACTTTAAATCGAGTTTAAAAAAAATATAATATATTTTAATTTGAAGTCATGGGTCTATGAAAATTATACCAGACACGCATAAGATTTTCGTAGTTGTATGTACGTATCTAATTAATAGTAACAAGAATGTTACAGAAACACATGTTTTATAAATGCATTACTTGGTTAGCTATTATTTAACTATTCGTCTGTCTAGTAGTAATTAATTATTTGTGTTCTGTTACGCATAGGAAACCAATAGACGAAACAAACTGAATGAAAATCGGTCTCGAACCTTATACGAATCCGTTTTAAATCATTTACCGGAATCAATACCGGGGGGAAGCGAAGATTACCGGAACCGAGTATTTTCCTATTAGGACTTTAATTTCGCGATTGTGTTATCAAATCACCGGAATATATTTATTGCACACTGATTGTAGAAATTATATTAAGCGATCGCGCAGGCTATTTTTAATATTTTTAAAAACCGATAAAATTAAATTAACCCATTATACGCATTGCAACAACGGTATTGAACGACATACGGCTGATAGCATTATATAGTAATTAATAACAATCCCTTATCTTGGCTTTCAGGCTTTCGCGGCAGTATCAGAGTCTCCCAGCCCTGATGAAGCAGACTGCAACGCCTACGAAACGTCGGCACCACACTGCAAACGGACGCGGCAACCATCCGGAAGCCATGAAGACTAAACAATCCCTTATATAATAGATGCTATTATTTTATGCGCGTGAACTGCCCCGCGTGAATTTTCTTTTGTTTGAATGTATTGTATTGATCACGAGAGTATTCACAACAACGAATTATTTCATTTCGCTAAATATGTTGTGAACTTCGATCACATAACTGCTTTGCCTCATATATTCATGGGAATGTAAAGGCTCGCTAACAATCTCCGACTGTTGTACTACAAAAGCTTTGTAGTGCATTTATTGCGAAGGCATGCAATAATAATAATTCTCATTACGATAATAATATTCCCACCTCAAAATAAACATTAATGTGATTTACTCATTTCTGCATACCTCGGTCTCGGCAAAGCATTAATGCCTCGAGAAAACCGCACGTAAATGATGACTATAATAACGATAATAAATAACAAATAAATAATACTTTATACCGGTAGCAACTATTAATACACATATATTTCTTTTTCTATGGGCATATTAGCGATATAAAATGTTTAACGCGGATCTCCAAGTGCACTTTCCAGATTTTCTCATTAAATAAAATGCCAGTTTTACGAGAGTAAGAAACGGAACTACTCGTATTATTATTTCAATTTTCAGTTTCCATTTCTCGAACGAGCTTCCACATTTCCGCGTATTATGTATCGCGTAATACGCAAGCGTTTCCATTTCTGCCGTAACGAAGCGCGCGGCGTCAAGTATATTCCGGTTATAATGATTATTTATAAAGAACCGCAATTTAAATATATATTCCTCGGGAAAACTTTTGCTAAGATTATCGTAGCGGTTGTATAAAACAGGCTTCACGCCTAATACACGAGGAAGACAAAGTACGAGTATAGCGGTTATAAATTTTTGCAAGACTGAAACTGGAAAATGCACGAGAGATTTGAGAATGATATGAAAATTTTTCATTGAATTTTTAACAAAACGTACATATAAATATTAAAGTTTTCAATTCCTTCGATTTTGGGGTTTAAAGATACATGTCCAACCCCGCAACCTTTGTAATTCATGGTTCATATAACCACAGAGCAGCGACATAAAGAGCTCATTGAAGAGTACACGGAAAAATTTCGATACTATTACAATGTAACGTAAAGGGTGTAGCAGGATAAGCATGTGCTGTGCTGCCCCCACTGTGATCTGGTTGAGATTTTTACAATAGGGTAGCATTGATGTGAGATTAAAGTTCCCAGAAAATTATATCTGAAAAAAATTTTTATGGGAGTTATGGGGACAAGAAGAAAAATGGAAAAAAATTTTTTTCTTAAGAACGGCTGAACTGATTTTGATGAAAAAAAATATATGTTATGGGTTTCAATGCCTCAAAATTATAAAAAAATTATGGAATTTTTTTCAAAAATACGGGTCAAAAAAATTTTTCAAAATCTTTTTATTTTTTTAATAGGATGCACTTGAGGCACTATCACCATTTTTTCCCTAAAAAATCTTTAAATACTCTAGAATAACATGTTCGAGTTTCAAAACGATCGGAGTGGTAGTACATAGTTCAAAAAATGAATATCTTGAACGCATCACGTGCGGCGTGTGGCACGCTGTACAGTGCCTCGCTCTGTATGCAATAGGATCTTATGATTTATTGTGTGGCTAGGAATACTTAAATAACTGGCCAAATTTTTTTAATGACTTAAAATTCAAAATATTAAGTTCAATATAGCGGCAATAATTGTGAATTGTTTGCAGAATCGCATAATGCCTAATAATTGCCCAAGTCATTTATTCTAAAGTATTGTCCAATATGCTGGTGTTATAATTTACGAACTAAAAACGAACTTAAAAAGAAATCTATGCAATTGTCCATTCAAACGTCTGCGATCAGCCTACAATAAATGTAGTTTCCAAGGTCTATCACATGGAGGTTGCAGTACGATTTCAGACCCCCTTATTATAGGCTGCTTGTTTATCGTAAGTCCCCTCGCCTCTCACGAATCGGGGTGCTTCTTCAGCGTGAGTCCCCTTGCCTCTCACGAATCGGGGTGCTTCTTTAGCGTGAGTCCCCTCGCCTCTCACGAATCAAAGTGCTTATTTTCTGCAAGTTCTCTTTAATCCTCATCGCTGTCTTCTTCGATTACAGGACTAACATTATTCGCTTGAAACATTTTACTGAGAATTTCAGCTGGTTTCACAACATTGGACAAATATCTCGCATGAGATAAATAGTAAACTATTGCAGCAATATGTGAACAGCAGCCAACTGTTCTTCTTCCGTTGGCGCAGTCACATGCATACTGCAATAGACCTGAAATACCGACACTATTGGGCTTATATTTCACGAAACACCGATACGTCTTTCGAGAAATATGACGCGATTGAACTTGCAGTTTTAGTACATTCGTTTGATCTTTGACGAATTGCAGGTTCACTTTTCCATCCTTATCAACCTTTTCAGCTAAGTAAGATACCGCCTGCGATAGTTGATAAGATCCAGTGAACAGAATTTTCAGATCTTTTTCGGAAAAGTGAACCTGCAGAGTACGCTCTACCCCCTTGTCCCTCACTCGAAAGAAAGACGGAGACCGGCCGTTCCGGACAGCAGTAACTCCTGCTGGAGGCGAGGAACACCTCACCCCCTTTGTATCCGGGCGGTCGGCTTTAGGAACTGTGTCCCTTTCAGACTCTGATCGGGAGGCCCCGATGGAGGCGGAGTACGCTCCACCCCACGTCTTGGTCGTCAGGAACTGCGAAGAGGATTCGGTGTGCGGATGCCTTCGAGCTATCAGCTGGTCGGCGGCGGAATCTCCTCTTTCGGCGTTCGTTAGCCCTTTTATTCTGTTCCTGCCGATTTTTGGCGGCGCTGAAATCGGCGGCGCGTGGCGGGGCGGCGCGCTTGTGCGCCTCGGCGCGGTACGGAGCGCGTCGTGTAGACGGCTTCGGCCGGTTCCGCGGGGTTTCGGCGCGGGTCGGTTCGGCGAGCGTTCGCTGCTCGTTGAACGGCCGGTGTTAGACGATTATACGGCGGGCGTCTTGCGCCCGCCTCTTCGCCGGATCGTTTGATCGGCGGCATCCGGCGATCTTAGCCGGGGAACGATGCGGCTTCGATGGTGCATCGTTACAACCGGACGCACGAGAATCGACGAACCGGTTTTTACTGTGACGACTCGGACGATTCCATCGTCACCCGGGTACAGTCGAGTAATTCTCGCGAGTGGCCAGTGAGTTAGTGCAGTGTTCTCCGAGCCAGTGTTGCATACTATGCTTCTCTGCATGGCAGTCGAGCGCGTGGAGGGGGTAGAGTGGGGGTAGCCCCTCAGCGCTCGGCTAACATCGGACGTGGAGAAGAGCGCGGGTATATCTGCTGTCTCTTTCTCCTTACCTCCTCCACGCGCTCGACTGCCATGCAGAGAAGCATAGTAGGCGACATTGCTCCGAGCGGATGATGCACAGTGCGCCGATCTCCGGTGTAAGTGCTGGCTTGTGCCACTTCAGCTTAAACGCGATCTCATGCAGATACTCGTGTGACCATCGTTTCCAAAAGTGTTTGCGCATCCTTTGGACGTTGTGCCACCAGGAAAGCGAGGCTTCCTTCTGGGCGTCGCGTGAAGGCTCCGGGACAACTAACAGCGGTGAGCCTATTAAAAAATTAACAGGTGTAAGTGCGGACAAATCGTCGGGATCATCAGATAGTGCGCCGAGAGGTCGGGAATTGAGGCAAGCCTTAATTTGAGTTAATAGGGTGGTGAGTTCCTCGAACGTCAACTTAGCCTCGCCGATCACCCGTCGGAGGTGATGCTTGGTGGACTTCACCGCAGCCTCCCAGAGTCCTCCGAAGTAGGGAGCGGCAGGGGGGTTGAAATGCCACTTGGTTCCTGCGGTGGTGGCATTTCGGGCGATACGTTGGCTGTCAAGCGAGGAAGCTTGAAAGAGGCGACGGAGTTCCTTATCGGCCCCGACGAAGATGGTCCCGCAGTTCGAGTACATGTCCGTGCAGAGACCTCGGCGTGCGGTGAATCGGCGGAAGGCTACCAGGGAAACCTCGGACGAGTAATCGGAAGCCGCTTCCAGATGAACCACCTTGGAACAGAGGTAGACGAACACCGCTATGAAAGCCTTGGCGGTGCGATGGCCGCGTCCCTTGCTGGTGCAGACTAACACGGGTCCCGCGTAGTCGACTCCAGTCTTTAAGAACGGGCGTGCGTGTGTTACTCTATCCCGCGGAAGGTTACCTATGGGCGGCTGGAGAGGGGTTCCTCGCTAGCGTGTGCACGTCACGCACTGCCGCAGCCGCTGTTTGACTACGGCTCTGCCTCTCGGCAGCCAATACTTGAGGCGCAACAGCTCCAACGTGAGTTGCACACCGCCATGCAGGGCTGCGTTCAGATACCCCACCTAGGTGCCCCGAGCCACCCAAACGCCGTTCAGATTCCTCCTACTTCCACCCAGGTGGCCTCCGCGTGTTCCGTTCAGATTTCACCTGAACACACCCAGGTGAAAGGAAAAAGCACCCTGCTTCTAGTACAGGGTGCCAGCGGGTAGATTTTACCGCCAAGTGAAGTGCGCGAATTATTGTTAAAATCTAACAGTTGTGAGGTTAGGCTCGGTGAATCTGCGACGCTCCCGTATAGCGGCGGTTGGTGTCGGTACGACAGGTATCCTAACCCCAAAACTGTCAGATTTTAACAATTTATAGCTATCTTATTAGTGCCGACCGACGGTTTTAACTTGCAGATTCGTGTCTTACAGGCCAAAATACACGCGATTCTGTGAATTTTTATCACAAACATAGAGTTAGAGGCTCTCTTTCCAGGGTTGCGTTCAGATTCTCCAGTCTACCGAGGTCACCCAACAGTAGCTCCGCCCACTCCCGGTCCCTACCTTTACCCGCCGGGTGGAAAATCTGAACGCAGCCCAGCGAGCGACGGTGATAGGCATTCACCGTCAGGAGAGTGAGCCGTCCGCTGGTGGCAGGACAATGGGGTACCGCTCGTCACGTGACAGGCTCGCGTGCTTCAGCCGTTCTCCTACCCTCAGGATGGCGTCTTTGTCTAGAAAGGCGCTCAGCTTGGCCAGGGGACTCATGCCGGAAGCTATGCGTTTTCGCTTGGCAGCTGCGATTTCGGTGGGGATACTTAGCGTCATGCGTATCTAAAGAAGGGTGGCCCTCCGCAGCTCGTTGGGTTCAAGAGGATCTTGGCGTGGATTTTTCCATCCATGCCATGACTCGAAGGAGGGAGAACCAGGAGGACAAGCGGAGAAGGATCTCCGGTTCCGCGGTGGCACGTGCGGCGGCGGCGAAAGCCACAGTGTGGCTCTCGGGAATGATGCCAGTGCCCTCTTCTTCTTCATGGGCGTTCTGGGCTAGCCGGTCTGCCGGTCATCCCGTGGACGGGTGAGCCAGAGGACCGGACCACCAGAGTGAGTGTGTGGTCAGCTCGCTCGGCGAGATGCCTCGGGAAACGCAGTCAGCGGGATTGTCTCGTCCGGGCGTGTGCAGCTACTGTGCTCCTGGAAGGCGTTCCTGGATGAGTGCTACTCTGTTCGCTACGAAAGTTTTCCACCAGGAAGCGTGCCCACATATTCAGTGAAGTGTAACTGTGGAATCCGACCAGAGGAAGAGAGGAACTATGAACAGACACAATACCTCGCGCACGTGATGCGCGAGGTTGGTCAGAAGTGTCGCGGTGCAAATCGCGGGAGTGATATCGGTTTCACTGGGGCGACCTTGCTCCTTGCGGCAAGTAGACTTATGCCCGATTTCTTCGCGTTTAACTAAACTGGGTAATAGCTAACTACCAGTTAAAGATAAGTCTACTTGCCGCAAGGAGCAAGGTCGCCCCAGTGAAACCGATATCACTCCCGCGATTTGCACCGCGACACTTCTGACCAACCTCGCGCATCACGTGCGCGAGGTATTGTGTCTGTTCATAGTTCCTCTCTTCCTCTGGTCGGATTCCACAGTACAGTTAAAAATGATTCGATTCTCTTCGTTATAATCTTTGGATTTCTATCTTTGTAACGATACGCTCTATCTCCTCCCGGTACTGAATTTCGGACGGGACTCCGAATTACGTTTTCGCGGAACTTAATCAGACGCGCGGTTCGGAATAATCGGTGGAGGAGTTAGCGTTCTTTCGGTCGGTGTTTGACGTGCTGTGTGTCGGTTTAAATAAATCCTCCGTTCCTCCTATTTGCCGAATATGCTCAGCTCCAGGGCCGTCAGGAGGAAAGGGGGACAAGATCTTACTTTGCCTAGTGAGGTAATCGCTTGGAGGGATCGGAAATAAATCGGACAGGTGTGTTACGGTAAAAACAATAGAACGAGGTTTATTCGTGGATAAGATACATGGGATCGAGGAAATTACAATAGGTACGCCCTGTGATCAAATATAATGGAAAAAAGAAAGGATTAGTATTACAATAGGTCCGCCCTGTGATTAAATACAAGAAAAACAGGATAAGATTAGACGGATTATCACGATGTACAGGAAGTACGTACTGAATCGGAATGCGGAGTACAGAAATAATACGGCCGGTCGGATTAATCAGGAGTAAACTAAAGAAAACGTCGTTGGATTAAAAAATACCGGGATTTGATTAGAATTATACGGAGTTGCAAAAAAGGTGTACAGGAAAAACGCAACAATCTGGATTTTACAATAAGGTACGGAAAGTACGGTAACTGATCGGATTTCGGAAAATAATACGCAACTGGAAACGGAATATATTTATATGATTATTAATGCTACGGATAAAATACGATATATACTGGATACGGAAAGTTTACTGGCGACAAACGGGAAGGATGTCTGAATGGACTCCTCTGGTGGTTTTCTATAAGGAAGAAAAGTAACGGAATTAATTCTACGGCCTTAATTAGAATTAATTAGTAATTCTTCCCACCCGAAATATTCCCCCCTGAGTTCTACACCGGTCAGGAATCAGGAAAGAGGATCAGGTCAGGTCAGGAACACGCCCGAGCAGCGCCTCGTTATGCGTGAATGTCAGTAGTGATTGTACACCGAGGAGCACCCCGATAGGTGTACGTTACTGCGGAATTACTCCGTCCCCGCGAGACACGGCGGTACCCGTTATCACGGGGGGAACGGAGCCAGGACGGATTCAGGAGACCGGTATGGGAGAGTTTGTAGCATATGTACGCCGAGGAGCACCCCGTTAGGCGTACGCTACTGAGGGACGGGGCCCACAACGGAGTAGAGCCTCCGCTGTGTGCTCCGGTTCGGTATACAGGGTGATTCAGAACAACCACTTGTCCTTAAAATGTCGTATTCTAAACTTAATTCTGAAATGATTTTTCCTCTTGCAAAATTTTCTCCGAAGCTTAGTTTTTGAATTATAAAGAGGAAAAGATATCGAATGACGGGCCAGATACTAGAGGCAGGCAGGAGCGGCGCGGCTCACCGTCGTCGCGGGCGCTTACGGCAAGAGCGCCCGCGACGACGCTGCCATCAGCTAATCGCGACGCGCTAGTACA
>NW_011966091.1:0-10680 GCF_000949405.1 Vollenhovia emeryi | reverse complement strand
GCGTTCCGAATTACGCATGAAGCGCATAGACTGCAATACTGATGCGCAACGCTTCGAAATCGTTCTGTTTTTATTAATGCACGCATAAAGCGCATGAGCGCTTGAGAATTTTGGAACGATTTCCCGAGTGACCTATGCGCTACGCTACTGTAAGATCCGAGGCGCCTGCGCGAGATCGGCGCAAACGAGCTGCGCGAGAGCCGCGCGAGCGAGCCGTTACGAATTGTTTAATAATACGGGCCGATTTTAACAAGGGCAAATCAAGTAGGAACAAAGGAAAAAGACAGAGAAACGATCGGAGCGTGACCGCTCGAAAGACACTCGTCTTTGAGAAGTCATTGCGACCCTAACAGCAAAAAGTCGACGAAAAGTTGACTTAAAGTCGACTATTCCGAAATATGACTTGGCGAAAAGTCGACTCTTTTTAGGACAAAAGTCGACTTGATGTCGACAAAAGTTGACGAATAACCGCAGAAACGCCGACTTTTCGTCGACTTTTAATTGACTTTTAATCGACTTTTAGTCGACTTTACGTCGACTTTTCGTCATCTGTGCTGTTAGGGGAGGTAGTCGCGAATTATAAATTCGAGAATATTGTGTGCGAGCCAATATCAGTTATTATTATACATTTTATTTTGTTATACAGTTTTTATACATTTTATAGTCAGAATAAACCGAGTGCTAGTGAGTTAAATTCGAGTGGTACCCACCCAGCAAACACCAAAGTAACAAACACACTGAGCCGACACGGCCACGACGAACCAATGGACGTTATATTTCGAGCAGGTTTTTGGTTAATATTATAAGACTTGTTTTCTATTGCTGCACTGGTGAACTAGTGCAGTAAGCTAGAATGAGAAAAAATATACTTGTCCTACTCTAACTTATTGCACTAGTTCACCAGTGCAGCAACAGAAACGGCGGAGTCAGAATGTGTGTGTGCGTGTGTGTGTACGCGTGTACGTGTGCGTGTTTGTATGCGTGTGCGTGTACGTGTGCGTGTACGTGTGCATGTGCGTGTTTGTATGCGTGAGCGTGTACGTGTGCGTGTGCGTGTACGTGTGCGTGTTTGTGTGCGTGTGCGTGTGCGTGGGCGTGCGCGTGTGCGTGGGCGTGCGCGTGCGCGTGCGTTTGTATGCGCGTGCGTGTGTGTGTCTTAACGCGCGCGAGAGAGCAGTTAATGAAGCGCATATTGATGTCCTGATGTAAGGACTTCACTCAATGAAAACTTGAAATTAATAAACATCTGCAATGTGTAATCGTTCAAATTCTCGTGGCCTAATTGTACTTCAAGATCGAGAAGGATCCGGTGTCCTTACATCAGGATATCAATATGCGCTCTCATTTACATGCTCTCTCGCGGGCGCACACACGTAAACGCACGTGCATACAAGCACACACACGCACACGTACACCCGTACACACAAATTCTGACTCCGCCGTTTTGAATTTTCATATTATTCGTCATATCGGATTTGTTTTCAGTGACCCCAAAACCTTCTATCACGTGCACAAGTTACGTGTCTTCCAAGTTTAATCAGCATTTCGATATTAATGAATTTTTATCTCGAAAAGGATGCGTTATACCGAAAAATCGCAAGAGGGCATTAATACTTCAAATTTGATGCAGAATATGACCATATTTTTTTCAATTATAAATTTTAAGTTTCGATTTTTCGTGCACCATATTGGATCCGCCATTTTGAATTTTTAAAAATCCAATATGCCTAACGTAAAGTACACGAACGAACACACAATTTAGATGCAAAACAAAATTTTACTCTGTGCTCTTATAATTTTTTTTTCAAGTTATAACTTTTTATTGTATGACTCTCTTTATTCTAGGCGCTATACTGAGTCCGCCATTTTAAATTTTTTCAAATGCCACTCGGTATTCGAAAACTAATATGTTTACGTAAATTTTACACCCTGAAAAAAATTTTTAAACCCTCTCAAATTTTGGGCATGGCGGTGTTACGGTTGACATGGAATGTCCCATATATATTATTAAAGTACCTCCCCCAGCGGAGAAGGAATCCGAGTGTCTTGTTAGTAGAAACGACAATTTTTGTTATATGATTATTCAAAGTTAAATTACTACTAAATAAGACACCTAGATCACGGATCTCTTCAACCGCTGTGAGAGGCAGACCGTTCAACTCATAATTAAAAAAATTTGGGTCGTGCTTGCGTGTAAAGCGAACAACAAAACATTTTGAGACATTCAACTGAAGACGGTTTCTCTAACACCAGGTTTCAAGCGTCAGAAGATCATGCTGAAGCAAAAGTGCATTCGCAGGGGAGTCAATACGTTTAAAAATTTTAAAGTCGTCAGCATATAATAAAAAGTCAGAGTATTTAAAATGGCTAGAAATGTCATTGATAAATAAGACGAACAGGAGAGGCCCAAGATGAGAGCCCTGCGGTACACCGGACACAACAGCAAAATCTCTTGTTAAGCAGTCTAAGTACTTCACAACCTGTGTTTTGTCTGAGAGGAAGCTCAATAACCAGCATAAAAGAGAACCCCTGAACCCTAGGGTCCGAAGTTTCCCAATCAGTATAGAGTGATCGACGGTGTCAAATGCCTTTCTAAAATCCGTGTACACAGAGTCAATTTGAGATCCATCCTCAACAGCAGATGTTAGATAATAGCAGTAATTGACAAGGTTGGTCGTCGTAGAGCGACCAGACATAAATCCATGCTGCTCTGTAATGATAACATTTTTGCAAAGTGCACTAAGCTTTTTGGCAATAATACCCTCAAATATTTTTGGCATGATGCTCTGTTTGCAAATAGGTTAGTTAGTAACCAGTCGTCGATCACCCCCTTTAAAGATAGGGGAGACAAGGCATCGTTTCCAGCGCGCGGGAAAGATGCCATCACTCAGTGAGCGATTGAAAACAAGCCAGAATTCTCGCAAATATAAAGATGCAGGATTTCAGAAATGATGACGGAATACCGTCCACACCAGCAGCGCATCTCAGCGATAACTTCCCTGGTAGAAATTTTGATTGGGCGCTTGCATGGCCCTGACCAGCGTGCCACATGCCACTTCAGGCGCTGGCATGACACCGCTGGCAAGCGCCATGTACGAAATAGTCACGTTTTGCCCCACTTGCGCCACACTTCGAAGTTGATTTCATGTGGTGCTGGCATGGCGCTAATATGGCGCTAGTAAGTATCATTAGAATTAGAATTAGAATAGAATAGAATAGAAGTTTATTGTTTCTCCCTTTCGGGCTCTACAAGGCGCTTTTTAAGGGAGCGTTCTCGAACTCTTTCCATTCCTTTTCCCCGTTTTTCCGCGACCTGACCATAGGCGACCTTTACACTCTGTTGCCCCCCTCCCACTCGTCCCACCCTCTATACCCTCCTTCATTTCCTCCGTCCTGCGTCCCGTCCCGCTCCGTTGTTTCTCTCCTTCCTTGACCTTTCTTCCTTTTCCTTCTCCTCTCTCGTTCTCTCCCTTCCTCGTCCTCCATCCTCCTTTTCTCGCTCCTCCTGTGCCACTCTCCATCCTTCTTCTCTTCCTCTCTTCCCTCCTGCCTCTCTCCTGCCTTCTCCTTCTCCTCACCTATAACATCAAAATCTTATATCTGACACTTTCCTCTGCTCCCCTACCCCGGCCCTCTATCTAACTCTCCACTTTCCCTCTCCCTCCTCTAATCCCCTTTCCCATATCCACTCTCTCCCATCCACCCACATTCTCCTATTTTCCACCCTCACTCTTCTCCCTCTGCTCCTCTCCACCTTCGCCCTTTCCAACATCCTCCACCTCGTCCTTCTTTCCTCCATACTCAGATCTTCGTCTACTTTCAGCGCCCATTTCGCCCTTAGAAAGTCTGCCTTCACCATCGTCTCCTCCCTATCCTCCTCCTCCACTATTTCCGTGATCACTACTATCCTTCCCCCCTCCCCTATCCTCTCTACTATATCCCCTATCTCTATGTCCCTCCCTATCGTGTTTCTTACCGCCCTCCTAATCCTCCATAACCTCTCCTCCCTGTCCGTGCCCTCTACTCCTCTCCATACTAATCTTCTCCTTCTCTCCTCCTCCCTTTTCTCCCCTTTTCCCTCTCCCTCCCTTCCCTGTCCCTCTTTCTCCTTATCTCCTCCTTCCCTCCCCCTTTTTTCGTCCTCCTCGTCCTCTTCTCCCATTCTCCCTTCCCCTCCCTCCGCCTCCGTTCGTCCTTCTCCCTTCCCCCTCCTTGTCTCAGTTATCTTCTTCCTCTCTCTTTCTTCTCTCTCTTTCTGCCTCCTCTGTAGCTCTCTCTCCCCTTCCTCTTCTCTCCCTCTTCTTTTCTTTTCCTCTTGTTCTCACATCCTCTCCAGATCCCTCCTTGTCTGTTCCACTCTTCCTTCCTTTTCCTTCCGCTCCTCTCTCCATCCTCTTGCCCCTCCTGCTTCTACTTCCTGTCGTCCATCTCCTGTCGCACAGTGGGGCCATTTCAAATTCTAGGTGGAAAAAGTCAAAAGACGAAAATTCATAAACACGTATTCTGTCGCATGGAAGTTGTTCAGAAAGGTCTACCAAACATGGCAACAATGTTAAAACAAAATAAAACAGCGTTCCGTCGTCATAATAACGCATTAAACGGCGCTGTCGATTTTACTCGAAGTTGTTGACCATTCTTTGTCGCTTCATTGTTACATTATACAGTGATTGAAAGTAGTTGTATTTATGATCATTTGGAAGCTTGTTTAACATAGTATCAACGTTTCAGTTAGATTTACTATTTATGTTCCTCGGTACAAGGTAAGTGAGTACATTTAATTAGTAATTTTAGTAAATAATTTATAACTACACTTGTCAAAAAAATTAACGCAACAAGAAATTTACATCAAAATTTGGCGAATTTCAAATAAGCGTAACTTCGCGAAAACTGGTCGAATTGAAAAGTTTTTTTCATTTTATAGGGCAAAGTCTCTGCTTTAAGAAGCTCTTATTGGAATTTGCATTCACTCATCCCATTTCCCGGAACTTTCTCAAAATCATGACTATGTTTTTTCTTTAAAAATTGCACACTTTGACGCACTGTGCGGAGTGTAGTAATTTTTCTTCACCAGTTCTGTTTACAGTATCAAAAAGTGTATACTTTTCTCTTCAATTAAAAAAAAAGAAGTTCCTACGATTTTTTTTCGCCAAATCACAGCTCATTGAAATAACCCTTGTGTTTTCGACATTACCAACGATATCTCCGTTAAAAATCATCGTAGCAAGATCGTTTTTTTTTTTAATTAAAGCTTGCACTTTCAGCTTCAAAAACTAGTCACCAGATTTTTCCTCGTAATATTTTTTTCGTAAAAATAGTGGTTTTCTCGCATATCACAACGTAGTTATGGCTATAAACATATGAATGTGTCGATAAAATGATGCTTTGAAAAAAATTATATTTTATGCATTCTTATCACCCAGCCAACCCACAACTACAAAATAGGCAATCTTATTTAAAATATACCTAAAAATTGATCTGAGATATAAGTTAACCTATAACTCGTGTTCATTTCTTTAATATTTTATTTTAGATGGAATCAATTCCATACCGTAAACTTATACATGTACTGCAAAATTAAATTAAATTAAATTAAGCATAAACAATAATTTAATAAATATAAGTATATAATATAATAATATTTAGTATAATATAATAGTATATATAATATAATAGTATATAATATAATAATATAAGTTATATAACTTATATATGTAATATATATTAAATTCACTTGCGAGTTATGATTTCATTCTTCGGACATTATTTTACCCGATTTTCAGCTAAAAAAAATAGTTTTACAAGTGGAAAATTTTTTTGGGGTACTTTCTATACTTATTGTTAGTACTGTATTTTGAACCACTTCCCATGTGAAAAGAATTTTTTCCTATTTAAATAATTTTTTTTGCAGTTGTCACTGAGCTTTACCTATTTTTAGGTACCAAAATAGCTATTTTGGCTGCAATACAGCTATAACGTAAGATAAAATTTTTTGACTATTTTTCCTCTGTTTAGTATCTCATTTTGAATCATTTTCTGCATAAAAATAATTTTTTCCACCTAGAATTTGAAATGACCCCACTGTGTGTCGCTTTGCTTCCTTCCTTCCATCTCACCCCCTTCCCCTCCGCCCCTTTACTTGCCCCCCTTGCCTTCCTCTCCCCTGTTTCTCTTCTCCTTTTCTTTCTCCTTTTTCTCCTCCCGCTCCTCTTCTACGTCCGTCCTTCTTTCCCTCCTTTCCATACTCCTCGCCTCCTCCATCCATCCTTCCATCCTCCGTTGCTCCTCCCTCCTCTCTCTCTCCTCCATCCTTTCCCTCACCTCTCTCATTCTTTTCATCTCCTTGTCAAGATCCTCAACTGCTCTAGCACTTCTTCTTCCCATTCCTCTCTCCCTCTGTCTCGTTCCCTCCCTCCTCCTGTCCTTCTTCCTCTCGCCGCATCTCCTTCCTCCTTCTCCATCTCCTTCCCTTTGCCGCCTCTACTTCTCCCTCGATTCCGCTTTCCTCCACTTCGGCCTTTTCTCTCCCCCGTCCGCTGTCCTCGCTCCTCCTTCCTCCCTCTTTCCCCTTCTGTACTAACGAAAACGAAAGAAAACCAGCTTAGATTCCCTTCGTTACTTCCGTTGTACTTCTCCTCGCTTTAACCTCTCTCTCCTGACACCTCTCCTTTCCTCCTTTCTTACCTCCTGTCTCCGTCTCTCTCACCTGTCCCTCGCTCGTCTCCTCCCCTACTCTCTCCCTACTATCTTCTCCTCCTTCACCTTTCCTTCACCTTTTCACCTCCGTCTCCTTTTTCGTCTCTGTCTTCTCCTTCGCCTGCGCTTACACACGACTTGCCTTCTGTACTACCTGACCCTCTCCTACTCCTTCTGTACTCCCGAGCACCTTCCCCTTCCACCTCCTCTTCCGCCTGGTCGACTACTCGAACTCGCACTCGCATCTCTTCGCCCGACCGAGATCTTCTGTCTCTCTTCCTCCTCTCCGTCTATATCTCTCCTCGCTTGTCTCTCCCTTCTTCCATCACTCTCGATCTCTCGATCCGCTCAGCCAATCCTCTTCCCCATCCTTGACGAGTCTCGCTCCTCTAGTCCCCTCTCCCCTCCGTTCTCCTCGCTCCAAGATCGCCGACTAATGCCGTCACACCTTTTCTACTCCAATTTCTCTTCCGCCTTCCACTATTTTTTCTCGCCTCCATGTCCCCAAGTTCCTCTCCCTTTCCTCTCTCCAACGCTCCCTCCTTCTTCCTCTTACTCTGTTCCAATCCTTCCTTTCTCCACTCTCCTTACGACACACTCTCACTGAACCTCTTTCCTCCTCGTCATCTTTACCCCCTCACCTCTGCTAGTAAGTATTATTATAATGCAGACGTGGGACTAGCGAGCACTAACGAGTTTTCAACGTGGCACATAGGGTAGATCGGGGCTGGATGGTACAGGGGTAAAACAGCTATATATAAAAAATAGTTAATTAAACCGTCTAAAGAAATGCTAAATGGCGATATACGTTCGCAGCAAGCGTTGCCGAGAGCGTTTATCGCCATTTAGCGTTTCTTTAGACGATTTAATTAACTATATATAGCTGTAACGTTTTACCCCTGTAACAACCAGCCCCGGTCTACTCTATGTGACACTGCCCTTTGAAAAAAATACTATTGAACTATTCGACTATTGGCGAAAAATCTATTAAACACATTGGTCTTATCAATAGTTTATAATAGTTTCTTCGCCAATAGTCGAATAACTCAACAGTATTTTTTCGTAAGTGATGTGGGGCTGTCATAAAATGTATTAAAATCTATAACGAATAGGTATGATTATGCACTTATAATAATAAGTCAAAATGTATAATAAAGGATTATAAAAAATTTACAAAAATATTTATACAGGGTGTCGGATTCGATTTGGACGACTCCAAAGATTATAGTAGATTGGGTCAAACTGAGAAGAAAAGTTATATGCCATTTTACAAAATCCGTAATTATTATCGCGTAATTAAGAAAAACGTCTGAGCCAATAATTGCACGGAGGAGCGGAAGGCCGGACTCGGCAGACATGCAAAATGGTGTATTTGTTGACATCTCTCAAGATCCGATAGCGAGAGGTGGAGTCACGCATCGATCGATGAGAGACGGGGGCGAGCGGGGAGCGGTGAGCGGGCTAACGGCGCGCAGCGAGCGAACGCGCGACATATGACAACGCGCCGAAAAAGTTTTTCTGGTGGTAGGAGAATAATACACCATTTTGGATGTCTGCCGAGTCCGGCCTTCAGCTCCTCCATGCACTTATTGGCTCAGACGTTTTTCTTAATTACGCGATAATAATTACGAATTTTGTAAAATGGTATATAACTTTTCTTCTCAGCTCGACCCAATCTACTATAATCTTTGGAGTCGTCCAAATCGAATCCGACACCCTGTATAATACTTTTTTATTAAAACTTATATTTATATTTATATATTTTTTATATATACTAGAACAACACAAGCGCGCGCTTCGCGCGCGCCATTGTTCTTTCACATTATATTACATAAACTGTCAAAATAACCCTCTTAAATACAAACTGTCGAAACCGCAAGTCGAAGTGAACGACTCGCAACGAGATCGAAACATAAACTGTCAAAATAACCCTCTTAAATACAAACTGTCAAAACCGCGAGTCGAAGAGAACGACTCGCAACAAGATCGACACTCGATCGAGTTTCGAGAGAGCCAATCGGCATCGCGGAAAAGCGACAACAATGAACTCGCAATGCCTTTTTTAGATAGGGATTATTGTACATATTTATTTATATAATTTTTATTATGTATTATATGTATTATTTCATTATTTTAACAGTATTCGCGCTTTTAAACTTAACCATAGTTTCAGTATCGTTGGACGATTTAAGTACATACATTCCTAAGAGATTCATTAAATTTTACAAAATGTTTACAATGACCAGGACAAGTCTTAAATAACAGTACAATAACGCAGTCTCAAAAATTAAAAAGTCGACAAACTTGGATTTCGACAGCTTCGTATTTGAATTTCATTTAAACAAGTGTCCTATTAAATGAGGCTTTAGACCAGCAAGGTTGTTTGTATCTTAAGTATACGGCAAATATATACAAAGTACATATTAGGTACATAATTTATGGTATCCATGATTATATCCATTTATCCCATTTCAAGACTAATATCACATACATACAAAGTTAACAGAGAAAATATATACGGTTGAGATCTCAAAGCATATTATCATGGTAGCGTTTAGTCGTTAAATACATTATACCTGAGTACAAAATTCACAGGGGACTCATATTGCCATTATCTGAATCAACGTTAATTAAATTTCTAAACAAGTATCACTGCGCCTCGGCCTTGACGGTCCTCCTACCCATACTTAAGGGGGTAGTACACTCTGGCGGCCGAAAATGAGGGTCAATTTCAGGATTTATTTGTGACAAAGTGGTAGGCCAATCAGGTTCATGGTGTATACGAAGTACATGTTTAGGTGCATTTACAGTATTTTTTATTTGGAAAAATTTTAAGAAATGTAGGAGTTATGAGTCATCTCGCAGAGCCCTCGCGCGCGCGCGCTCGACTACGGTGTACATAGTAGCTCCTGTACGGGGTGCCTGAAATAAAAAACGCAAAAAGGGTATTAAATTTAAATGTATTCCCCACATGTTGACGTTCGAAAATTGTAAAAATGTTAAAAATTGTGAAAGTTATAGCACTTAACAAAAAGAAGTTCATTTTGTGCCGAAAAAACCAACGGTTTTTTTATTGTTATTAACACATGGTTCATCGGGGGACAAAAAACTCTACGTTAACATGAGCATTCTGCTGTTATATAGATGTAAGCCAAAGGCCAAGACAGCCGGAATAAAAGTACGTTCGGAATCATGTACACCGTTTAAAAAAAAAGCGTTTTGAGATAAACGCGTTTAAAGTTTTGGCAACAGTTTTCTATGAGATAAAGTGATAATTATTTCATCATACCATTATTCTGCTGTTCCTGCACTATATTGCAGCCCTTCTGCATCGGCTAAAACGTCCTCTGCAGCCAATCTCTCAAGCCTACGAGCAGATCTTGCATCTCGCGTGCTTTCCTGCGCTCGAAGATCGGCAGCATTGACGCGATGTTGATCAGCATACATGCACCACTGATGTGCTTTGTCGCCAATTTTTAAATTCAACATCTGCATAACATTTAGATATGCCATTGCTCCCTCGTTGAATGTACTGCAGGCAATATATGCTGCTATTTCGACGACCTCAGCACCCTCGGATGATATTTTTGGCGCGATTTTCCATATGACGGAGTTTACACTTTCATTACAATTTTGAAGAAATGGACACAGAATATACACATAGAAATATACCATCCCGAGACACGGTAGTGTCTCGCGCCAAGTGTAAGCGTAGCTAGTAAACGCGTGCGAGACCGACCGTGTAAGTTTACGCGAGTACACGAGTTGACGGGCCCTCAGATTTTCGGATCTCAACAACGGCTGATCCGACGAAATTGAGACTGCGCTTAATCGATAGCTCGGGTACGATTTGCATTATAAAAGTGTTTTTACTTTTCTCCTACGTGTTCCAGCAGTGGAGGTATTGCAATGCAAAAGTCAGATTTCTTAAATTTTGGATTAAGAAACGTCTTTGTCGTCTTCGTCCCGGTCGTCGTCTTCGTCCCG
>NW_011966090.1:4671-9671 GCF_000949405.1 Vollenhovia emeryi | reverse complement strand
AATTATTTAATAAGGTTTAAGTATTACATATTGTTTTTTAATACATAAAAGGTTCTTATTTCAGGCGAAAGTAATTGACAGGTATAATAGAAATATATTTTTTGACAAAAGTGTTAGTATATGTATAAATAAAAATTATACATATGTATAAATTAAAAATAATCTTAAAATATACATTATTTTATATCAACGTATTCTCCAAAAATAATCAGTCCTAACATTATAAATCCACATTGTTTATGAGAAATGTTTTACTTTTAATATGGTTTATACACGTTTCGTCAAGAGGTGCCAAACGAATGAATAAAACAAGAAAAATGCATACCCACAGAATAGTTCAAGTATTAACATATCAGTTGTGTCACCTAATAATTAAGTCTTTGTATTAATGGTGTAACCTCTCAATGCATACTCGAACTGCCAGTCAACTGCATCAGCATCTGTTAAAAATATTTTTTAAGTGTGTCTCGCTGAATATTCGCAGTACAAGCGCTTCGGTTTGAGCCGACTTGACCAATGTGTCGAATATGCTGTCCCAGTTCTTCATTGCGCCATTGCCCTGGAACAACAGTGCCACTTCTTTCGTGGTTTCCACAAACTGTCTTTCCACAAACTGTGATGAGCAGTACTTGTGTGTATTAGAGGACATGATAAAATTATGTAAAATAGTAAGGGCAAGCACAATCTTGTAAGCAGTATCTTCTTTGCACTGAATTGATCTTCTTAATATTCTCCACCGGGAAACAAGAATCCCAAAAGCATTTTCAACTGTTCGCCTTGCTCTGGATAAGCGGTAATTAAAAATTCGTTGTGAATCAGTTAACGATCTTTTTGGATATGGTCTCATGAGGTATGGTTTGAGAGGGAATGCTTCGTCTCCCACCAAAGCGCAGGGTACTTCATTTACTGTACCAGGCAATAATTTTGGAGAGGAAACATCTGCTGTACCGGATTCTAAACTTTGGCCAAGTTTAGTATTTGTCCATATTCCACCAGCAGTATTGGAACCTGCAAAACAATTCTAATTCATTCATGTATTCGGTGAACAAATGCTTAAATACATAAGAATAAAAATATCACTTACCATAGTCACCAACATCAATCCAAATAAATTTATAATTGGCATCAGAAATTGCCATCAGTATAAAGCTGAAAAATCCCTTGTAGTTGTAATTCAATGAACCACTGTTTGGTGGGGCTTGAATTGTTATGTGCTTTCCATCTAGTGCCCCTATACAATTTGGAAAGTTCCACTTGTTCCAGAATCCATTTATTGTTTCTTCCCATATTTCTTGTGAAGGCTTGGGCAGGTACTGGGCTTGAAGAGCTTGCCAGATTGCATCACAGGTCTCATACACGATTTTGTATATAGTTGATCTGCCAATTCGAAATTCCCACGATTTTGATCGAGCACTATCACCATGGGCGAGGAACCTTAAATTATGAGAGAATATTATTGTTAACATATAATAATGCAAGAAATGCAAATTTTATAATGAAAAAGAATATGATAAGATTTTGTTTATTTACATAAGAGTTACAGCTACCCGTTCATTTACTGAAATAGGTTTCCGCATACTCGTCTTTGTAAGAAAAGGTCTGACTAAATTGCACAAATGGTTATACTGGACAGGTGCCATCCGTGTCATATCAAAAAATTCTTCGTGATCTGTCTCATACGCTTCTTTAAATTGATTACAGAAGAATCCCAATTCATTTCTTGTTTTATTTATTGGTCTCACCCACCATCTTCTTTCTCTCTGACGCCTCTTTCGTTTCAAATACAAATATATAGGGGGCAAAATTTGTAAACCGGACCACCGGCCTCTCCATAATTCATGTGCATCAAAAAAGTTGTGCTTGGGCTTAAAATTTAGCTTAAAAAGTCTACTTTCGAATGCTGTGTGCAATATTTGAAATTTCGAAATGGCGGACTCAGTTACGGCGCCAAGAATATAAAAAGTTCCCGAAAAAAATATGTATCGTGTAAAAAAACGTATAATATCACAAAGGAAAAAAAATTTGTTTTCCGTAAATTGTGCACGTATTCGTGTACTTTACATCGTATATGTTGAATTTCTAAAAANNNCCCCATAGATATTAAATGCGAAAAATGCAAATAGCGAGCACTGAATAGCAAAATATCAGAAATTGCACGCAAATTTGTTATCTCCATTTTTGCTTGTATGTGTATTTAACGTATCCTCAATCAGGCGCAACGTCTATAACAAACATGTCCTCACTCGATGCCGCACTTTCCCGAATAACCACATAAATATAATCTTCAGATAGTCTATATTCTTCAGATAGTAATAATATAACCTCACTTTCCCCTTATAGAATGAATAGATAGCCATTTTACTTCCTTGAAAGAACGCAACAACGTCTCTTCTCTGATTGGCTGTTGTGCTGCGACTTAGGATAGTATGTAGACAAGTGTCGTGATACGACTCAATCCATGACTCTACGATTCTAAGACTACGACCATTGTAGACAGAACCGAGAATCATTGTAGCGGAGGCTTAACGTTTCGTTGACGTCGCGCGAGCTCGATATATTGCCGAACGCCAGGTGGGGTGAGCCAAACGTTTCCGACAGCGGTTCCTTCAGCCTGTGCGTCCCCTTGAAAATATTATTGGGCTTTTGCGAGGACTACAAACGCGTAGTGGTGAATGCACGACACGAACTTATCTTGATACGCGCGCGCACCGATACCAATTGCATTGTGGCGCAGGAGAGTGCTAAAAGTCCGAAAATCGTTCTTTCGAGGGTGCAATGGCGAATGCCGCACATTGTTTTGAACGACGTGAACAAATTGTCGCTTCTGCGAACGCTGAAGAGCGGACGGTTTTTAAGCGTCGGATTTCGCTCGTGGGATCTGTACGAATTTCCATTGCTGCAGAGCACGACCAAGCACTCGTGGGCCGTAAAAACTGCGGCGCAACTAGAGAAACCGCGATACGTTATCTTTGCCCTACAGACAGGACGACGAAACGTGTTGACACGGGATTCCTCGACCTTCGATTATTGCAAGCTCACCAACGTGAAACTGTATTTGAATTCGGACTTTTATCCTTATGACGACATGAATCTTGATATCGAGAACAATAAATTTGCTATACTGTACGACATGTATGCAAAATTTCAAAAATCGTACTATGGTCGAAAACTCGACGATGCGTATCTAAACGTAAAATCATTCCTAACATCCGGCCCAATCATGGTGATCGATTGCTCTCGTCAGAACGAGGCGGTGAAAAGCGCCACCGTAGACGTTCGCGTAGAGTTCGAGTGTAAGGAAAACGTTCCGGCCGACACCACAGCGTATTGCCTTATTATTCATGATCGAATCATCGAGTACAGTCCCCTGACGAATGTGGTGCGGAAACTTGTATAACTAGTTTTTTTCATAGCCGAGTCATCGAGTACAGTCCTTCGACAACCACACAAATACGGTATAAAAACGGCGCCGTCTCGCACGACGGTACTGCAGAGTCGTTCAGATCCCACCCGAACACGCACTGTCAAACGTGCCAGTCTTCGTCGACCTCCGAAGCTTCGTAGTCGATGAATACAACAAACACTTCATCGTTCACGAGAGATAGCCGTGCTGCTTGACCGTACACCTAAAGAGACTGCGTCCACACACACGATGTCAACCGTGCCTGTCTTCGTCGACCTGCAGGGCTTCATCGTCGATGCAAAATTCATCGTAAAGGAGGTGGCCGTGCTGCGAGACAAAAATGTGTTAACGCATCATGTTTTCAAAGCACCGATGGCCTGGGATCTACTAACGACAGACGAAAAATCGCAAGCTTGCTGGCTAACGGCTAATCATCACGGACTGCAGTGGAAAGATGGAGACGTCCCATACCCGCGCTCCAAACAACTAATACGACGCGCCACGTGTGACGGATTGGCGGACGACGTGAAGATCTACGTCAAAGGGCACGAGAAGAAGAAGTGGCTGGAGGAGATTCTCGACGAAAGCGCCCGCTGTGTCAAGTCCATCGACGCGGATTACGAGGACATCGAGGGGCTGATGTATATGAGCACGGACAATGCGTTTCGATGCAGACCCCACACCGCGCACTGCGCAATAACGCACGTTACCAAATTGCGCAATTGGTTGATTGAACGGGAAATGGCTCTCGACACATGTTTGTAAAACATATTATTCATATTTGTTTCATTGCACTATATCTCTATACTGTTACGTGTCTACTTACACGACTATACCCTATACCCTATACCCTATACACTGGTACATGTGTAGTATACATTATGTACACATATGTCGTAGTACCTGTGAACCATATTATACTTGCAAATATAGCACTTTATACTAGAGTAAATAAGCGTGTCATCTTTTTCCTTATTGCTTTTCCTCATCCTCGGATTATCTTTGCAGTTGCGTCTGTCACGGATACGAGAAAACGGTATTAAACTCTCTAATTACTCCTCCATACACACACTGTCTCGCTATATTCTTACACCAGCGTTTATTCAACTATTGTACTTTACCAGTTTACAAATATATGTTACACGTGAAAAGGCATATGAATCGTATTAATGTTTACTCGTACACGTCTCTCTCTCTCTCACTTGGTCCCTATTTGCATCCCCACACTTTGCGTCTGTGCGTTCCTTTCGTCGGACGTCCCATTTTGTTTTTCTTTTCTGCTCTCGTTGATTTCCGACATCATTAGCGAAGCGCGCAGCTCCTCGTATATCTCCTTCAATTTGTTCCCGTACTCGTCCACGGGAGTGGACATATCCTGTACGAAGCTCCGAATGTCTCTTCTGTAACCAACACACAGTATTGCTTCCTCGTAGAGGAAGCTTTGTTTTCGTGAAAAAAATTTTTTTCCAGTTTTCTTTGGGAATATGTTTAAAATGTTTTAAAACGTCTAAAAATATTATTTTTACAAAATGTCTGTATGTGTGTGTGTGTGTGTGTGTGTGTGTGTGTGTGTGTGTGTGTGTGTGTGTGTGTGTGT
>NW_011966090.1:0-2889 GCF_000949405.1 Vollenhovia emeryi | reverse complement strand
TTATGCAAATTTCTAATTTGCACACTTTCAAGAAACATCGAAAAAAATTAGATTTCGCTCCTAAACCTTCCTCTATGAGGAAGCCATGTGCAAATTTCTAATTTGCACACTTTGTATGTATATGTATGTATGTATGTGACATGTACCTTACAATCCTATATACTTACAATGTACCTATCGATCTCTCATGCACGTGCAAATGAACGTTCATCGTTACAAACGATGGAAGACTCTTCTTCAGGTTGTCCAGATCCGTATACATATTTCGCACGATCGCCGCTAGAGTCTCCAATGTTTTCGCGAATTCATTCATTTCACGGCGAATGGTGTCAGTCATCACCATCAAACCATACAGTTGCTCCATGAAATGTGTTTATGTGTGCAATGTCGCAAGCGAGAAAAGTCTTACACGAAATCTCGCGCACCTAACAATGAATTTATACCGTTCGACTCAAGATGTGCGACGGACGACTCATCGCACGGATATTGCGTAAATGTATCGAATCGGGACAATGGGTGCGACGGGCGACTTGTGCGTTGTAGACAGAGCGGAGGCGTACCGATATGCAAATCGACAGCATAAATCTCGTATGCCTGACAATAATAACTCTGATCCGTTCCAATCGAGAGAGATGTTTGGGGCGATAGCTGACCGCAGACGGACGACTAATCGCCAGGATATTGCGTAAAACGTATCGATATGACCTACAAATCCGGAAAAGGTGCGGCGACGAATAAGACTCCTAATAGCTAATACATGTAGTATGCCTGACAATAAATCTCTACCGTTCACATCGACGGATGTTTGGGGGGCGATAATTGACCGTAGACCTACGACTAATCGCCAGAATATTACGTAAAAAAACGTATGGATATAACCTACTAAATCCGGAAAAGGTGCGGCGATGAATAATACTCCTAATAGTTAATACATGTAGTATGCCTGACAATAAATCTCTACCGTTCACCTCGACGGATGTTTGGGAGACGATAATTGACCGCAGACGTACGACTAATTGCAAGGATATTGCGTAACCGCCTACAAATCGGTAAACTTGAGGCGATGAGTAACTATTTTATCATATTAGACAGACAGACAAACAAACAGACAAACAGACAGACTGCCATCTACGTAATAGCAAGAGTCTCACGGGCGTCGAAGAAGTGAATAAACGCGCGAGCGAGCGGGCGTTGGTCGCATCGTATATCGATCGGGATCAACCGAGCATCATGTCCAACGTACAGGTTCGTAGCGGCGATGTAAGACCTAGTATCCAGTTTGTTGTACAAGTTTTAATTCGTATGCATTACGAACAGGAAACACAACTGCTAGATGATGATGATGGGTTCGCGGAGATCTTAGTGCCGGATACTGACGACAACTACACAGAGTCGTCATTCATCACCTTATTCGACCTTCTCAACGAGGTGTGGGATTCGTCCTTTTCGGCGACGCGGAATGTACGACTGCTGATCGCAATGATATCGAGTTACATGGCGAATTGTGGAAAGACACACAGAAACACGCAACGTATGCGCGAGGGGAACGAGATGAAACACACTCTGATGGATGTGTACAGCTTGTTGCTTGCGAAAGGTCCAATGGATGCAACGTGTCCTACGCTGGAAATGCAACTATTTCTCCGAAACACCGCTCCGAAGGAGTTGCACGCTCGGCTCATGAAAGGTGTAATGAACGAGACTTCGCATCGTACATGGATCAATGATTATCGGCGGTACGTTGCAAACGTGGCAGCGGATCCCGTAGCCGCAACATTGGATACGAATGAAGCGTGCGAGCGCGACCCTGCCTTGAACTCGCGGCTCGAGTCGGTCGCGAATCACGGTGTGGAGTCGATACCGCAAAATATCACGAAGCTGTGCAATGGCAAATTGCATATCGTGAGAACACCGGGAGAGGTGGATACTCAGTTGGTTCGTATACAGATATACAACGTCGAGGATATCAAAGCTGTGGATAAGCGTAATTGGTGGAGACGCGCCAAGCTGCGAGGGCAATTTTTGTATTCTACGTCAACCGTGAATACCAAGCATCGAAAGATGCAACAGTTGATCACTGCTGTGACGAACGATCTACTACGTGTTGACGGAGTCTTGAGAGAGACACGCGATCTGTTTATTACCGAAGATGCGCAGCTGGAGCGTAAAAGAAAGCGTACCGCAACCGCAACCGCAGGCCCGAGCTGCATGACACACTCGTAATGTGTATGTATATCCTATCACTTTGATTAACCACACACTATATCTATATATGTAACGTGTCTCGCACTTCTTTTGTCGGTTATTATATCTGTAATGTGTACCGAGAAATAAAGTATACGATATTGCGTTCTTTCGCAGTACCCCTATATATTTGGACGAGGTGAATAAATAAACAAGACGGGTACAATCGAGTATGTGTGTGTGTTAGTTTTTATTTCCTTTGACATAGATACTTAATAGTAATCGTCGTCGTCGTTGTCGTTAGTGAGTATATTGCTCGGTCGCTTTTGTTGCCGCGCCGCTCCGTGCGCGGTGTATGTTCCTTCTTGCTCGCTCCGGAGGTGTTCTCTGACGAGAACCGAAGGGTTCTTTGATGGGATGTGGCTGGTCGGAGGTCACTTCAAAAAGGCACCGTTTAACTATCACTATGTGGCTTTATTCAACTGAGTGTTACACTGATGGTTCACGGCAGGCCGAAGGCCTGACGGACAAATGCTTAGCGCGTAAACGTATAGTATCGAATGACGCGTGATTGACAAGTGCCCCGATCTCGGGCTTTCCTCCGGTTTTAAACCCGATGATCGAAGCGTCAGCGTTCTCGGTACTCGATCGAGGTTTCTCGGTACTCGATCGAGGCTATGCGTAATCGAGTCGAGAACTTGCTAA
>NW_011966089.1:0-10667 GCF_000949405.1 Vollenhovia emeryi | reverse complement strand
GTTAAAGGAAACATTTACCGAGCAGTCTATGAGCTAACGGTGGATGAAAAGTCTCTAATCACTTGCGCGGGTCGATATTACTGATCGAGAGCCGGCCTCGTGAGTGTAGATGCCCGTGAGCCGTGTCCACGCGGCGCCGGCGTGCGATGCGTGGTGAGCCTGAGCTGCCGTTGATGCTGTATCTAGAAATGTCCTGGATGATTCGCACTGCTGAGAGTTCACTACGTGTCCGCACTGAGTCAAGTCTCGGCTGAGAAGATGAGAAAGTGAGAAAGTCCACAAAAGAGCACTCGATAACTATCCGCACTTCAAGACGCGTGTACTACGTACGGTCGCTATGAGACAAAGAGCTCCGGAAACGTACGTGAAGTCGCGCGGTCGCCTCGCGTCGCGATCCGGCATGTGCGGGCAGCGCTCATGCGGCGCTGCACGATCTGACCCGGCTGATGCTGCCATCACGCCGGGGATGAAATAAACGAGATTCAAATTATTCTCGAACATTCCGCCCGCCATCAGCAACGTTGTTGATGATCCCTGATCTTAAGATGAGATTGGCAGGACGGAGAGCTTGATCACTGGTCGGATGAGAGTGGCTGTCTTCAAAGTCACCACCCGCACGAGTCCATCCTTCCTAGGATGTAGGGCTGATATACGGGCTAATTTGCATGGTGGTAGCCGCTCGTCTGTGATGAGCACCAATGATCCGATCTTGATCTCGTTGCTCCTGTAATGCCAGTTTGAGATGGCTTGTAGGCGTTGTAGGTAATGCGATGACCATTGTGTCCAAAAATGTTGTGCCGTTTGCTGGATGAGTTGCTATCGTGAGAGTCTTGAGATTGCCAGGTCAGTGAGTGATGGCTCTGGTATGGCGGTGAGAGGATTTCCGACGAAGGAGTGACCTGGCGTGAGTGCTGAGATGTCTTCTGAGTCGTCACTCAATGGTTCGAGGGGTCGCGAGTTGAGCATTGCCTCAATTTGAGTGAGCAATGTGGTGAGTTTCTCAAAGGTGAGCACGCTTTCTCCAATAGTGCGCCGTAGGTGATACTGTTGATTTTACGACGGCTTCCCATCTTCCTCCCATGTGAAGTGTCGCTGGGGGATTGAACTCCCATCGGATGTTGTCTTGCAAGAGCAGTTGAGAAATGCGCTGATGTTCTTGAGTGCTCTGGATGAACAGCCTTTTGAGAGCTGTATCCGTGTCAATGAAATTGGTGCCGCAGTTTGATTGTGAGGTGTGAGCAATGCCGCGTCTGGATGAGAAGCGTCGATAGGCGGCAATGAACCCTTCGGATGAGTAGTCACTGACCGCCTCTAGATGTACTGCTGAAGTTGAGAAGCAGACAAAAACGTAAATCCAGTCTTTAGTGGTCTTGGCACCTCTTCCTTTCCTGGGCATGACGGTGAGTAGCCCCGCGTAGTCCACACCTGTATGAGTGAACGGTCGTGCCTGCGTAACCCGAGAGAAGGGTAGTTGGCCCATCAGTTGATGAGCATGGATCCCCCTCTGCCGAGCACACGTGACACACCGCAGAATGTGAGACTTGACAGGAGCCGCCCCGCCGAGAATCCAGTACTGTTGTCGGATGTGCGAGAGCGTAAGCTGCGTGCCTCCATGTAGAGTCCGTTGATGAGCGTGAGCGATGATCAATGATGATAGCTGAGAGTGACGAGACAATAGTACAGGATGTGTCGCATCGAGTGAAAGAGCTGCGTGAGCGAGTCGTCCGCCGACGCGAATGACTCCTTGAGCGTCGATGTACGCAGTTAATCTGTTGAATGCGTGTGCCTTTGCCAACGGTGAGTCTGCTTGTAGCGCCTTGAGCTCGTGAGAGAAGTACGTTGCTTGAGCTGCCTGAATCCAGAAGAGCCTCGCTTTCTCCAAGGTCTCTGGAGAGATGTGTCTGACAGGCAATGAGTCGTGGACTTTCCTCAACCGTGAGACGAATCTGAAACAGAGAGCTGTAATCCTCAATAGTTTAGTGAGGCTTGAGTACCTGTAGTTGAGTTCCCATTGATAATCAGTCCTTGGCGTAACCGTCAATAGCGAAACGCCTGGGTGAGCTTCTGTTGCACTCAACTCTTCGGAGAGTGCTGGTTGCGACGGCCATGAGTCTGGGTTGAGCATCCATGGTGGTCCCGTCCACCAAAGTTATTGACTTTGAAGTTGAGCAGCCGTGAGGCCTCGTGATGCGCCATCAGCCGGATTGGAAGTTCCAGGTATGTATCTCCAGTGAGCAGCTGGAGTGAGTTCTTCAATTTGAGCCACCCTGTTTCTGACAAAATCCGTCCAGCGTGATGCATGAGATCTGATCCATGAAAGTGTCACAAGAGATTCCGTCCACAAGTGAGTTGCCGTTACGTCCATGTTTAAAGTGGCTTTGACGTATTGCATGAATCGAGAGAGCAGTAGAGCAGCCGTGAGTTCAAGTCGAGGGATTGAGAGCCGCTTGAGAGGTGCTACCTTAGTTTTGGAGCACACAAGTGAAAACGTGGATCCAGTTGAGTCGTGAACGGAGATGTATACGACTGCAGTCATTGTCAATTGAGAACCGTCAGAGAAGTCTTGCAGTTCCACAGAAGAGTTGCTCCAGGTGTTGAACCATCTAGGTATGGAGAGCTTGGCCAAGCTTGTGAGTGCTTCTCTGTGGATGAGCCACCGGGTTGAGAGCTGGGATGTCCGTGGGTCATCCCATTGGAGCTTGTGCAGCCACAGCTCCTGCAAGAGAATTTTGGCCTTGATCACGACGGGTGATGCAAAACCAAGTGGATCGAGTATCTGAGCCACTTCAGATAAGACGAGGCGTTTTGTGAGTCTGCCTTCAGTACGTGAGTTCCTGGTTGAGAATGCAAGTGTATCTTCTTGAGGGAGCCATTTGAGTCCGAGTATCTTGGTTGCGCAATCGTCGAAGGTGATTTGTGAGCCTTGGTCTTGGCTGTCGTTAACAGTCTTGAGTATGTCGAGATGAGTTGCATGCCATTTTGCTAGCGGAAAGTCGCCCGCCATGCAGAGGTCCCTTAGTTGAGGTGCAACCTCCTGTAATTGTTGCACGGTATCTGCACCACCAAATATGTCATCGACATATCTGCTGTGAGTGATAGCTGGCACAGCCAGTGGGAAACTATATCCTTCGTCTTCTGCTAATTGTAACAAGGTCTGTACGGCTGAGAATGGTGCGACCTTCGTCCCGTAGATGACCGTTGTTGAATGATATGGCACCTCATTGAGCTGATTGTCCATCCAGAGTATCCGCTGTAACTCCCAGTCATCCCTGTGAATCTGAATGTCTGTCCATTTTGATGATGTCCGTAGCGAACATGTGACGATGTGTACGTATCCATGGTAGAGCATCTGAGATGTTCAGATGTAGCTTTGCTCCAGTGTACATGAGGTCGTTGACCGAGTAGCCTGATGTGGATGCGCTAGAGCCATTGAAAACTACCCGCAGGTTCGTTGTAATACTGTCAGGCTTGAGGACACCGTGATGTGGCAGGTGAAAATGAGGGCGATGACTGGAGATGGATGATGCCTTCGTCATGTGGTTGAGTGTCTCGTAATCAATCATGAATTGCTGATAGAGACGTTGATAATTCACATCCCTTGAGAATCGTCTGCTTAATCCCTTCAGACATTGATGAGCGACGTTGTAAGAATCACCCAAAAGATCTACTGGTGAGTTGAGTAGAATCCTGACGATGTACCTCTCTGAAGAATCACGAGAGTTTGTAGTCTTGAAGTGCTTCTCGCACCTCTGCTCGTCAGGAGTGAACTGAGTGACATCGTGAGTAGGCACCTCCTCTTGATTCCAAAATTTCGTCAATAGCTCATTAAGAGCATCCTCGTTGAATTGAGTAGCAGCATGATGCGTTGACGTGCGTATTGCTTCTCTCTTGACTGGTCCGAGAACGAGCCATCCGAAAATGGAGAGTTGCGCTATCGGCATGAGTGGAGAATGCCTAATGATATTGGGCTTGATGATTCGCCCGTAAGCGTCTGCTCCGATAAGGATGTCAACTGGCCGAGAGGTGAGAAAATCTGGATCGGCTAATGCCAAGTTTTTGAGATGCGGCCATTCTTCCGGTTCTGCTTCGAAATATGGTACGATTGATGTAACTGTCCGGGGGACATGAGCTTGAATTGTGGCAGTTGCGCGGGAATGTGTCGAGCGCAACATGAGTGACACGACTCCTCGTGTCCGAGTACACTCCTTGCCTGCAATTCCATTGACGACAATACCTGAGTATTGACGAGGGATGTTGAGCTGCCGAATGAGATTCTCCGTGACGAAGGTGAGTTCGGATCCTGCGTCAATGAGTAGACGCGCTGAGCGATGAGTGGTGGATGAGCTGATCACTGCCAAGGCTGTGGCGAGTAGAGTTGAGCAGGATGAGCGGACGTGTGAGCTGGTCTCGACGACTGCACCGTCTCTTCAGGTTGCGGGCGTGCCCAACGAACCACAGGTTGATTGAGCGGACGAAGCTGACAGTGAGTGGCGGAGTACGCCGATGATGCGTCGCGCTTGCATGTGGCACAGCGTTTCCTCCTGATGAGCGTTCCCCGAGAAATGCTCGTGATGAGTGAGCGCAGAGGGCCATGAGACCTCGAAGTAGACGTGTTCCTTGAGGAGCGCCTTGTGCGTCTCCTCAATTTGAAGCCAGAGCTGATTTACCTCTTCAACAGAAATCTCTGCAAGAGACTCCGGGAGAATTTCTGCGATGGCCTTGAAAGTGCAGATTCGATCCAGCTGCGTCTGCACCTTCAGGGCGAGTCTCGTGGAGAGCCGAACCGGAGACGCCGTCCTCGAGGATAAGCGATCTCCCGGCCGCGGTTCCAGTTGCTGAGTCACCGGGCGGTCCGCCTTGCCCGTTTTATGATCGTCCGACATGGTGAGATGACACGTGAGAGAGCCGTGGTATCACATGATCGATGAGTGTCACTGTGTATATGAGCGCCGAGCGGAGATAATGAAGTCTCTCCACGTTTGTGAGCTGCTCGTTTGAGATGATCAGATTTGAGAAGAGATCTCGAAAGGCAGACCATGCGGCATACTCCCCGGTGAACTTGGGGAGTGAGATGTCCGTCAAGCGTGAGTGTGTCTGTCGGGTCTCGCCGGCCGATGAGAGTTGTCACGCGAGAGGAGCGTGAGATTACGTGATCAATGAGTGGAACCGTATGTGTGCGCGCCGCTGATCACGCGAAAGGGCCGTGAGATCACGTGGTCGCTGAGTGGGACCGTATCTTTGCGCGCCGCCGATCACGTGATCGCTGCGTGGTTGAGCTAATCCGTCCGAGAGCCCCGCCGCAATCCGGCTCGAAGGACCAAAAAATGTTAGCGATTCTCGTTAGGAGAGCTCGCTGGTACCGCTGCGGATGGAAGCAGGGGTGAGAGAACTTAGCGGTGAGAGACTCAGGGAAAGATTGCACGCGTGAGCGGTTGGAAATCACGTGATATGAGAGCTCTGGTAGTTAGAGTAAAATCCGTGTCACAGTTTAATAAGTGTAATGGCTTACAGTTGAGCAGTCTATGAGTTAACGGTGGATGAAAAGTCTCTAATCACTTGCGCGGGTCGATATTACTGATCGAGAGCCGGCCTCGTGAGTGTAGATGCCCGTGAGCCGTGTCCACGCGGCGCCGGCGTGCGATGCGTGGTGAGCCTGAGCTGCCGTTGATGCTGTATCTAGAAATGTCCTGGATGATTCGCACTGCTGAGAGTTCACTACGTGTCCGCACTGAGTCAAGTCTCGGCTGAGAAGATGAGAAAGTGAGAAAGTCCACAAAAGAGCACTCGATAACTATCCGCACTTCAAGACGCGTGTACTACGTACGGTCGCTATGAGACAAAGAGCTCCGGAAACGTACGTGAAGTCGCGCGGTCGCCTCGCGTCGCGATCGGGCATGCGCGGGCAGCGCTCATGCAGCGCTGCACGATGTGACCCGGCTGATGCTGCCATCACGTCGGGGATGAAATAAACGAGATTCAAATTAATCTCGAACAGATCAGGTTCTTAAACATAACTTATACACTAGGATAAAATGTCATTACAACATAACATACTTTTGAACATACTTTGAAACAAACTTTTGAGTGCGTTTCTCAACACTCCCACTTTGGATTGACATTTTAAAGAAATATATATAACAAACACCAAAAAAAATTAGTTCTTATCTTTTATCTTAATTACCCCTAGCTCATCCCGTAATTTCTCAAACCTTACTCTGTGTAACGGTTTTGTACATATATCTGCGATTTGGTGTTCTGTATGTAAATACTGCAACGCAAAAGCTCCCTCCTCATAAAGTTGTCTTACAAAATGATATTTTACGTCGATATGTTTGCTCCTTTTATGGAATTCGGGATTTTTTATAAGTCTTTTAGCGCTTTGATTATCCACATACATTATAGGAGTTCTGTAATTCTTACGAACTAAGTTTTTTAACAGTCTACAAATTCATATCAGTTCTTTGGTTGCCTGACTAGCCGCGATATATTCTGACTCGGTAGTTGACAAAGCTACGCATCGTTGTTTTTGTGAGCCCCATACAACCGGTGCGTTCCCTAACTTTATAACAAAACCACTGGTTGATTTTCTAGTCTCTTTGTCTCCCGCGAAATCTGCGTCGCTATATGCTGTTATGTCTAAGTTCCCTTTGTCTTTTCTGTATTTTATACCGTAATTTATAGTTCCCTTTACATACTTAATGATACGCTTCACTGCATTCCAGTGTTCCTTGCTTGGCGACTCCGCGTACTGACTCACTGCGTTAACGGCGTACGCTATGTCCGGTCTTGTCACCATTGAAAGATAGAGCAGGTTTCCTACAGCTTCCTTGTAAGGCACCTTGATCTGCCTTCCTTCATTTTCGGGACGCTCCAAGCTCAGGTCCTGGTGTTGATCAGCTGGAACGGATACCGCGTGTGCGTCCTCCATCCGAAAGTGCTCCACGACTCTCTCGGCGTACTTGCTCTGGTTATACAGAGTGAACCATCCGGGAAACGTTCTATCTCTATGCCTAAAAATAAACGTAATGGAGTTACTGTTATTTCAATTTTTGTCGCAAGGTACTTCAGGAGTTCATCGGCTTTTTTCTTGCAAGATGAGGCGACCAAGCCGTCGTCAATGTAGATCGCTAGGATGAGGCTTTCTCCATTATTTTCTGCTGTGAAGACACACGGATCTGCCTCGGTTGCTCTTAAGTCGAACTCCTTCAGGCAGTTTGTGAATTTTTGATTCCAGCACCTAGCAGACTGCTTAAGGCCATACAGTGCCTTATTCAGTTTGCATACTCGACCAGACCCATCCTCATAACCTTCCGGCTGGGCCATGTATACGTCCTCGTTCAGATCTCCATTCAGGAAAGCCGTCTTCACGTCAAACTGTGCAAGTTTCATCCCCGTTGCTGCTGCCACCGCCAGAATTGACCTGATTGAGCCGAATTTCACCACTGGACTGAATGTTTCGCCGTAATCCACTTCCGGCCTTTGAATGAAACCCTTGGCGATAAGTCTTGCTTTGTATCTTCCCATGTTGTCCTTGGCATCTGGTTTGTATTTGAAAACCCACTTATTCCGGAGAATTTGTTTATTCTCGGGTGGATCTACCAGTTTCCACGTTCGGGTTTTGTCCAGAGATTCTTTTTCTTCTTTCATTACTTTCTTCCAGGCCTCCGCATCCTCGCACTGAATTGCTTCTTGGTAAGTGAGTGGATTTTTGCTCTCTGCAACAAACAGCTCTTCGATGTCTAGCTCGAATTCTTTATATTTAGATGGCTTTCTAATGGTTGCTCTGTTTCGAAGTTTTCGCGTATCTTCCTGTGGTCGCTGAATTTCTTCCGAATCACTTGAGTCTTCTTCCGATTTCCGGATTTCTTCGTGATCTCTTGTTTCTTCATTAGACTCCAACTCTTGATTTTTTATTTCTCCTTGCTGTACGTTCTGTTGCTCTTTCTCGGATTCTTCTCCTTCCTCTTCTGATTCTTCAGGTTGTTGCTCTAAAAGTATTTCTTCTATCATCTTCTGTTCTTCTATTTCTTCGCTGGTAGAAACTTTATATCTCTGTGTATTTCTATTTTATTTTCAAAATACACTCTGAAACCTTTTGTGTTCTCATCATAGCCTACGAAGATTCCTTTCCTTGCTTTGGCGTTCCATTTCGACCTCCGTTGCTTGGGTATGTATGTGTATGCTTCGGTTCCAAAAATCTTGTATTCTGGCCTGCCTGCAGATTTGCTGTGCCATAGCTTGTATGGATTTTTTCCTGGTACGCTGCTAGTTCCTGTGCGATTGAGTACGTAGACTGCCGAGTGAACCGTTTCTGCCCATAGCTTTAATGGCATTTTCTTCGCATGCAGCATGCTTCTTGCAGCTTCAACCACTGTTCTATTTTCTCTCTCGATTGCTCCATTCTGCTCCGGTGTATATGGAACACTCCTCTCGTGTTTAATTCCATTCTCGGCTAGAATTTTTTGCATTTCTTTGTTTTCCGAATTCCAAGCCGTTGTCGGTTCTTAGCCTTTTAATTTTGAATTCCTTTTCGTTCTCCATTCTCTTGAGGAAGTTTCTAAAATTCCCTACTACCTCGGTTTTTTCCTTAATGAAATACACAAATTTGTAAGGTGAATAATCGTCCTTCAATAGCATAAAGTATTTGGAGTTTCCAACTGAATGATTTTCCATGGGTCCACAGAGATCCATATGGATTAGTTCGCCAGGTTGCTTGGTTTGTGACGGGCTTGTTGGGAAAGGCTTCCGATTCATCTTTCCCAGAGTACATCCTTCACAAAACCAATTCTGTTTCTGTGTGGCTTTGATGTCCCAAGTCTTCAACACCTTCAAGACGTGTGTTGCATTTTGGTGTGCTAATCTTTGATGCCAGATATCGAATGAATCCTCTTCAACATGTACGTGCGCTTGTACTGTCCCATTATTCTGAATATCTGAAATGTAGGGTTTGAAACTCATTTTAAAGAGATTCTCGTGTCTGTCTCCCACTGCAACTGCGACCCCGTTTTTCCGCAGTTCACACCTTTGACTATCCGATGACAGTTTCAAGCCTTTATCTAATGCAGACGATAGAGAGAACAAATTAAACTTTAGCTCAGGTACATGTAGAACCCCAGTTAAATAATTGCGCTGCCACTTACTTCCATTGTATGCGTAAATGTCTATTTCTCCTCTTCCTGTAGCGTAAATAATTTTTCCACTTCTGGTTTTTATCGGAATGACTGAATCTAACCTCTCGTATTTTACAAACCAGGGACGCATTGGTGACATGTGCTGACTCGCGCCGGAGTCTAAGTACCATGCCTTTGTATCTTCTTGAGAGACGAATGCTGTTTCTGCTACAGTCTGTCCTACAAACGTTGCGCCTCGGTCTTCAGTTTTTGTGTTTGTTCGTTCAGACTTTGTATTACTTGCGCTTCCTACTTTTGATCTACAGTCACGCTTCCAATGACCCGTTTTTCCGCACCTGAAACATTTTCCTACTTGTTTGTCCGTCTTCTTCTCTCCTTGCGTCTGACGTCGCTTCGTTTTTGCCGCAAAAGCGCTGTTTTCTTGACTTTCAAGCTGTTTGTTTCGCAGTTCCTCCATTGTAAGTCTTGCTGTGAGGTTTGACAGAGTCCTCTGGTGCTGATCAGTCGATTCCCACGCAGTATTGAAATGCTGGTAGGAGGATGGAAGTGTCATTAGAATTTTTGTCATGACCATCCCGTCTGAGACAGGTTCGCCGAGGAGTTTCAGACGACACTTTGGCTATGTGAGTGGCCATGTCGTTTGAACTCTCTCTTCCGATAGTATACCATTGTTGCTGGAGAATGTGTTTTGCTGTTTCGTTTTTACTTTCGAAAACTTCATGTAGTTTTTCCCACATTTCTCTGGCAGACTGGCAATTTATGATATGTAATAAGGGCTGTTCGCTTACCGTAGTGGCTATTATTTTTTGTGCCTTACTGTCTAGACTGTTTCATGCCTTGATGCTCTTCCGGTAGTCCGCCATTTCGGTTTCGCTTGTGCCTGCCGTTGGTGACCTTGGTCTTTCCGTGCTTCCATCGACTATCTCAAAAGCATCCGCCGCTTGGATTAGAATTTTTGTTCGGAATTTCCAGGTTCCCTAGTTTTTCAGGCCTTTCAGCTTCTCAATTCTTGCAAGCTCGTTGTCCATTTTGGTATATTGCACTTTTGCTCGTGGCGGCTGACCTCGATAGACAATCTTGCTTCTTCCACCGAATACACGCAACAGATCTTTTCTCCCGACCGAAAAATTACGCTAATTTCTGGTTACTGGGCCCATAACCTGTTATATTTTTCGGTTTTTGGGCTTGAAAAGAGAGAGAAGGTTCTTATTATCACAGAATTTATTCGGTGCCTCGAGATACACATCTACTCTACTGAGACGTTCGTAACGGAAGAGCGAGCTCGCAAACAAAACCGGAAACGAGTGCACAAAATGCTTAACGATAATTTCCCTAGTACAAGAGATCAGGTTTTTAATCACGAGACACGGTAGTGTCTCGCGCCAAGTGTAAGCGAAGCTAGTACACGCGCGCGAGACCGACCGTGTAAGTTTACGCGAGTACGCGACTTGACGGGCTCTCAGATTTTTTTATCTCAACAACGGCTGATCCCACGAACTTGAGACTGCGCTTAATCGATAGCTTGGGTACGATTTG
>NW_011966088.1:0-10662 GCF_000949405.1 Vollenhovia emeryi | reverse complement strand
AAAAATTAAAAAATCAATAACTTGGAAAATTTACATATCATATTAAAAAGAAAAAATACGTGTCATTTTTTTTCCTTCTAGAACGAGAAAAAAAATTTTCAGACGAATCAAAATTTTGATTGTAAATCTGATATGGAATGACCCATATACAATACTTTAAGAAAAAAATGAATGTACGTTTTGCTGCTCAAGTGTGCAGTGCATCTGTTGCAAACGCTTTTAAAATGTGTAGGACTGTGTTAAAGTTAGATAATTTTAGCGATTCGCAAGCAACAGAAGAATTTCTTATGATGATCACCGACTTATTTGATATATTTAATTCCAGAAATGTTGTAACGTGACAACAAAGAGCAACGTTGCTCCCCACCCTGCGCTCTTCCCCTGTCTCGTTTCTAACCCCCGCGCCCACGAACTTACTGTATAAAAGAGCCCGAGCGAGCCGAGAGAAGCAGAATCCTCCGACCAGCGAGTTGAGCCGGTCGTCTCCCCGGAGAAGGCGTATTGAGCCGGACCCGGTACCCCTGAACCGCGCGCTGAGCGGAATCACTCACCTAACCTAACACGACACGAGCTGAGTGTCTATCCCAGGCCGCGTATTGAGCGACCGCTTCCTCTCTTCCGAGGCACGCACTGAGTGCCGATTCCACCACGGCCCGATGCGTAGTGAGCACGAACCGGCAAAAGAACCCGCGAGTTGAGCGGCACCGTCACAACACCCCGACCTAACCTCCTGTTCCACACACGTGCCGAGAGCTGTCACCGGCAGCCCCGACACGCGCCGCGACCGCGTCCGCCGAACCGCGCATGCGATAACAGCGCGACCGAACCGAGCGTACCGCGCTCGCGCCGCCGAACACCGATACCGAACAGACCGCGCTCGCGTCACCGAGACCGAACACACGCGACTCCCGGCCCGCGAATCATATGGTCGTAAATTCTCAGCAGCGCAGCGCGCCAGCATACAAAATTAAAGATCGCCGCCGAAGCGGCCTTAGATTATAAGTGATAGTATTAAGTCTTCCGAGCGGTAGTATTAAGTATGAGCATTAAGCGATAGTATTAAGTAGTAGATGTAAGTACGTAGAACTTAGAATAAAATAGTCTTTTGCTGGAAATATAAGTCTCATCCTTCACTCTTCGACCAGTCCACCGACCGAACCTTGAAATCTCCAGGCTATCCGTAGCTCAAAAATTCCAACGTTACAAATGGCGCCCGAACAGGGACTCGAAGAGTGAAAGACCGACAGTTAAAGACAGTAAAGACTAGATCGCGATAGGAGAAAATTTATAAAGCCACGCCGACATGGCAACGCCGACCACTACCGGGTGGATACACGCCCTCTCGAAGGAGGAGCTAATCAAGGCGCTGCAAGAGCGCGAACTGCCGACCGACGGCAAGCGCGACGATCTACGCGCCCGGCTCCTGCAAAACGTACGGCAGGCACGAAGGTCCCCGCTCCCTGATTCCGAGGACGATAGCCAGGACGACCAGAACGACGAGATAGACAGAAAGACCGGTCAAACACCGTTACAACCAAAGAGCACGAAGGGACTGGCCGAGACCGCGGCCATCCTAGATACCGTCCGAAAATGGGGTTGCCAATTCGACGGGAAAGACGGTATCGCCTTCCTCGAACGACTAGAGGACCTGCGCACTAGCTATGGGATGACACAGGAACAACTACGGCCGTGCCTCCCACTCCTGTTCAAAGACTCCACCCTCCTCTGGTACCGGAATAACCGGGACGATTGGCAGAGCTGGCAAGATTTTGAGGAATGTTTCAGGCAATTCTACGCCCCGACAGAATCACGGTTCAAGTTGGAGGAGGCCATCGCCGGACGCAAGCAGGAGCCAGGGGAGAACGCTCGCGAGTACACCACCGCAATACAAACACTAATGAGGCGACACGGAAAGATGCGACCCGCCGACCGCCTGGAGAGGACGTACCACAATTTAAGACCGGAATACCACCTCTACATCAGGCGAAGCGATTTCCAGACGATGGCCGAGTTATTGCAGAGGGCCGACGAATACGAGCGGGCTCGGCGCTACGAGAAGACGTATCAGGCTCCCGTCAAAAATACCAAGCCGCGGGGTAACTCCGACGCCTACGCCGCGACCGTTTGCCCGGGATACAACCCTCGCGACTGTTGCTGGGGTTGCGGGCAACGAGGACACGTTCGACGATACTGCCGACGACCACCGAAACTATTCTGCTCCCAGTGCGGGAAAGAAGGGGTTCTCACCCGGGACTGCCACGGAACACAGCCGGGAAACCCGCTAGGGGCCGAGGGAAAGAAGGGCAATCCCCGGCCCACCGAAGAACCAGGGACCAGCGACGCCTCCTAAAACGCTATCTGCCCAGCATCAACACTGACCACGACCGCACCGACCCCCGACCAATGGGCCACATTCGGATACGAGAGGGAAGATACAACGCGCTGCTGGACTGCGGAGCAGTGCTCTCTTACCTCTCGACCAACGTGGCCAACCGAATACGACACCGAGGACGCAGCCGCCGCATCACGACCGCCGTACACCTCGCCAATAGTCAGATCAGCCCGATTAACGAAGAAATCAAAATCCAAGTAGAACTGGGGCGATACCGAGGGCCACACACATTCCACGTCCTCCCCGGCCTCACGGTAGACGTGATCGCGGGGATGCACCTACTTAACAAAGCCGGATTCCAATGGACACTACCCGGAATAGCCACCCTTCGACCGACCGACCGAGACGAACAAGAAAACGGACTGACCGAGTGCTCACCAGAATAACAGAACCAACTACACGAACTACTCGAGGAACTGCTGCCAAAGTTCGAACTAACGAAGAAGACAACACAGATGACGGAGCACCGGATCCGCCTCCGCACCGGACAAGAACCGATACGTCAGCGGTATGGGACCTACAACCCGGCGATGCAGGAGATCATCGACGCCGAGATAGATAAGCTGAGCGAGGGATGCATTGAACCAACCAGCAGCCCCTGGAACTCAGGCATAGTGCTAGCCCGAAAGAAAGATGGCCGCTATCGCTTCTGCATCGACTTTCGCAAGGTGAACGAAGTCACAGAGAAGGACGCGTACCCACTACCACCGGTCCAACACATCCTGGATCAACTCCGCGACGCACGGTACCTGTCGACGATCGATCTCCGGAACGGGTACTGGCAAGTACCATTACACGCGGACAGCAGACCACTCACCGCATTCGCAATCCCCGGGCGGGGACAATTTCGCTTCAAGGTAATGCCCTTCGGGCTACACGCCGCGCCGGCCACCTTCCAACGGCTACTCGACCGAATCATCGGACCAGATATGGAGCCCCGGGCGTTCGCGTATCTCGACGACATAGTCGTACTAGGCCGAACGTTCGACGAACACCTCCACAACTTACGAGAGGTCCTGCAGCGACTACTGGACGCCAACCTACGGATTAACAAAGAGAAGTGTCAATTTGGTAGAACGAGCCTACGATACTTAGGCTACGTGGTGGACCGAGAAGGATTACGTACCGATCCGGAGAAGGTAAGGGCTATATTGGAGATACCCACCCCAGGATCAGTACCCGCCCTAAGACGGTTCCTTGGCATGGTTTCGTGGTACCGGAGATTTATCCCAGACATCGCCACCGTGACGGCACCTCTCAATAACCGGCTACAGGCGAAGGCTCGCTGGGAGTGGGGGACGGCCGAGGAACGGGCGTTCCAAACAGTACGAGCACAACTCGCCACCGCACCGGTACTGCAGTGCCCAGACTTCACGAAAACCTTCGTCCTACAGACCGACGCCAGCGACGTAGGATTGGGGGCCGTCCTGACACAAGACATCGACGGACAAGAACGGGTCGTGGCTTACGCCAGTCGCACGCTCCGCCCAGCCGAGAAAAATTATTCAGCCACCGAGAAGGAATGCCTGGCAGTAATATGGGGAATAGAAAAAATGAGGCCGTACCTTGAGGGATACCACTTCCGCGTCATCACCGACCACTTCTCCCTACGATGGCTACGTACACTGGAAAACCCGACCGGCAGACTGGCGAGGTGGGCCGTATCCCTACAACAACATGACTTCGAAGTAGAGTACAGACGAGGATCACTGAACCACGTCCCCGACGCGCTTTCACGCCAACCTGTAGAGGAGGGGGAGGAGTGCACAACCACAGAATTGGCCACCATCAGCCCGACGGAAACATGCACATGGTACGAACGGACGAAACAGAAAGTACTATCAAACCCGCAGCAACACCCAGACTACAGACTACAAGGAAGCTACCTGTACCGACACTTCCAAGGGAGATACTCCAACCACGAGGACACCGACGCGACCGCCTGGAAATTATGCATACCCAGAGACCAAAGGGAACAGACGCTACAAGAGTGTCACGACGCCGATACAGCAGGATCGGGATCACCAAAACGATCGCCCGACTCATGCAACACTACTACTGGCCAGGAATGACGAGGGAAGCTGCAAAGTACGTACGCCAATGCAAGAACTGCCGACTCCATAAGGTGCAGCAACAACAAACAGCCGGACTCATGCACCATAGCCAGGTGGAGGAACCAGTTACCGTTATAGCAGTAGATCTAGTCGGACCACTACCGCGCTCAGTGGACGGAAATACGTGGATACTCGTGGCACAGGATACGTTCACAAAGTGGGTTACCGTCAAACCGCTCAGACAAGCCACCGCGACGGCAGTCACCAGGGTAGTCAGAGAAAACGTCATACTACAACACGGCTGCCCCAAGAGGATAATCACCGACAACGGACGGCAGTTTGAGAGCAAGGAATTCCGCGGACTACTCGAGGGGCCGGCATACAGCACAGAAAGACACCACCGTATTCACCGCAGTGCAACCCAGTGGAACGGGCAAACCGAACACTAAAAACAATGACCGCACAGTATATAGAGAAGGACCACCGAAGATGGGACCAGAAACTCCCGGAACTGGCCTTCGCGATTAATACCGCAGTACAGGAAAGCAGCGGATTTACCCCGGCCAGACTGACATACGGACGAGAACTCACCGCCCCGGGAACTCTACACGCACAACACCAGCCACCATTAACAGACGACACCGCCGAGACAAACACCGCGACACGCGTCCAACAGCTCGACAGGATGCCCGGAGAAGCCGCAACCGCCACCGCACGACAAAGGGACGCCACATACCGCCAGGAACATTATTTCAACCTTCGCCGACGGGAATGGCGCCCCGCTCCCGGAGATCAAGTCATGCGTCGGGAACATCCACTGTCAAAAGCAGGCGAACACTTCGCGGGCAAACTAGCACCAAAATATTCCGGACCGTATACCGTTGACCGAGCAATCTCACCGGTTGTGTACCGATTGCGCGACCACAACAACCGACTGGTGGGGACGGCCCACGTGAAGGATCTGAAGGGTGTATAACGTCACACAAAAACACACGGAGTCGGGTATATAAGGGAGCGCTCGCACCGAACACAGAAAGAAAGCAACAGCATGGGCAAGTTACGCGCACGGCTCGAGAGGATGGCCCCCAGAAGAAGAGTTCCGGGACACCCGCCAGTACCGGGACTGACGCCGCAGGCTCCCCGCTACGTGACACCCGCCGAAGCTAGACCACGGACGGCCCGCGCCTCGGTGAGCATCGAACAACGGGGACGGACACCCGCGGTCATACGGGCAAGAACAACCGTCTCCAGGCAGGAACAGTTATATCAAATGGCCGCCCAGACAACAGCCGCCCTCGCCTCGGAACCCGATGCCCTCTTCGGTTCACTGTCCGACCTGGAGGACGAGCCGATGCCCACCGCCTAGCCGCCCACAACAGCAGTCGTAGTAGCTACGCCAGGGTTACCGACACCTCCACCAACACTACGTGCAACACCGGGACCAGTGCCCGGGACGAACCCAACGTCAGGCCCGCCTCCCGGCTACGGTTACTTCACCGGTACCCACGGAGGCGAATTCAGCGGACTCCTCAGCGACGTACCGTGGCAGCGCATCCGTCCGGGACAGCGGTACCGTCATCATTAAACGCCTGCGAAACGGTGAAATACAGCTCCGCGAGCGAATCTAGAAAAGATTGTTTATATAAATAAAGTATAGTGTTTGTTACGATGTCGGGATCTGCCAGGGGGGAGGTGTAACGTGACAACAAAGAGCAACGTTGCTCCCCACCCTGCGCTCTTCCCCTGTCTCGTTTCTAACCCCCGCGCCCACGAACTTACTGTATAAAAGAGCCCGAGCGAGCCGAGAGAAGCAGAATCCTCCGACCAGCGAGTTGAGCCGGTCGTCTCCCCGGAGAAGGCGTATTGAGCCGGACCCGGTACCCCTGAACCGCGCGCTGAGCGGAATCACTCACCTAACCTAACACGACACGAGCTGAGTGTCTACCCCAGGCCGCGTATTGAGCGACCGCTTCCTCTCTTCCGAGGCACGCACTGAGTGCCGATTCCACCACGGTCCGATGCGTAGTGAGCACGAACCGGCAAAAGAACCCGCGAGTTGAGCGGCACCGTCACAACACCCCGACCTAACCTCCCGTTCCACACACGTGCCGAGAGCTGTCACCGGGCACCGGCAGCCCCGACACGCGCCGCGACCGCGTCCGCCGAACCGCGCATGCGATAACAGCGCGACCGAACCGAGCGTACCGTGCTCGCGCCGCCGAACACCGATACCGAACAGACCGCGCTCGCGTCACCGAGACCGAACACACACGACTCCCGGCCCGCGAATCATATGGTCGTAAATTCTCAGCAGCGCAGCGCGCCAGCATACAAAATTAAAGATCGCCGCCGAAGCGGCCTTAGATTATAAGTGATAGTATTAAGTCTTCCGAGCGGTAGTATTAAGTATGAGCATTAAGCGATAGTATTAAGTAGTAGATGTAAGTACGTAGAACTTAGAATAAAATAGTCTTTTGCTGGAAATATAAGTCTCATCCTTCACTCTTCGACCAGTCCACCGACCGAACCTTGGAATCTCCAGGCTATCCGTAGCTCAAAAATTCCAACGTTACAATGTAAGACAAAAATTTTACAAATGCCCGATAAATCCCGATAATAGCGAAGTTATTTTAGATGAACTAGAATATTGCAAGCAATATTTATTGGGTTTAACACTTACAAATGGACAGTTATTACTAAATTCCAAAAGAAAAACAGGTTTTTTAGGATTTCTGATTAATATTGAAAATTTAAAATTATTGTATCACGATGTATGTCAACTTGAAGTACTTCTTCCATATATACCACTATACCAATTAAGTCAAGATCATCTTGAGATTTTTTTCGCGTGCATTCGAGCATTGGGAGGACACAATAATAACCCAAGTACTAGACAATTTAAAACAGCATTTAAAAGATTACTAGTAAGGGCGGAAATTAAAAGTTCAACAGGAAACTGCATACCACTTGAGCATATACCAATTCTAACAGCATCATCAAAACCAGAAGAAATAATAAACATCACGTCATCCATTAGTAGTTTCACTGATTATGAATATGATTATCATAAATATAAAAGTAATGCGTTAATTGAGCTAGATCATCCATATGTATTATCTACTAATAATACTTACTGCTTTATTCGAATATTCCCAAGAGGTAATAACTTATATAGCAGGTTTTATTATTAAATATTTAAGTAAATATATTAAATGTGAAATATGCGTTACGTCTTTATCAAATAATAGCAACATAGGTCACTTAATCCGTAAAAAAGATCGAGGTTGGTTACTTTATCCTTCACAAAGCGTCATAAATATTTGTAAGGAAACTGAAAAAGTTATTAGATTTCGGAATAAAGAACAATATGCTATTATTTCAAATAAATATAATGTTGATTATATGGCATGTAGCGTGTTAAGTAATTTAAATATGGATAGTATATTTACAGATCTGATAACTCATTCAAATGACCAAGATATATTAACCTGTCATCGAATACAATTGATAAAAAGTATTATATTGAAATATATTAAAACGCGTTATTTTTTTATTGGAAAAACTACAGATACTACAATAAGTAAAAGACATTTTTATAATAAATTAATCCGTTGCCACAGCGGAAGCAGCACCCGGATCTGTCGATCCGAGCCGAACAATCGTCTCTCTTGTGACCAAAATGCCAGCATTTAAAGCATTGGGGGGGGGGGGGGGCCCATCCGGAAGAGGAACAAATCTAACGGATGACCACCCCAAATGCGCACCACTTAATTCAGCCAGTCTTTTGCAGGCCACCAGCGGACAGCGAAACCACACCGACATCCGGCCGTCCCGGAGTCGCGTTGGAGAACCAAGGATCTCCGAGTCAGAGCATTGGTCCATCCCACTGATCACCGATTTGATTTCACCACACGTTGTAAGGTCGTCGAAACCGCTGATCCGCATGCTGCCCATAGGCACCGGAGTTAACACCACGGCCTCCTCCCCGAACAGATTCCTGAGTCGCTTGCTTAAAGTAGCTGCAGACAAGTTACAGTCCTCACAAAAAATTCTCACCACTATCCGTTACTCAGCAAGACGAGTATGAACCCGGCCGATACCGAGCTCCGTAAGGGAAATAAACTTTTTAGCCTTCTCCAATAGGTATCTGTTTGAAGGGCCGTCCTTCACCTCGCGAATATACACTGTTGCCGAAAGACGAGAGCGACAGTGATCAGCAGGAACGCGAATCTGAGGTGTTCCACTTCCTCGAGAGGGAGATTTCACCCACTCCGAAGCGGCAGGAGACCCCGTCAACGAGGCAGAAGATGCCCCGGAAAATTCCGGCACTTCAACGGGGACGCACGGTGCGTCCTACTTCCTCGGCTCAATAGCGAGCTTCAACCTCTTCTGTCTTTTCTTATTTTTCCTCTTTCTCCTCCCAGTCTTCTCTCCACGTGCAGAAGAAGGCCCAGACGATTCCTCAGAAACGTCGAGCGGTCTCAGATTATTAATCGAGCGAGGAGTAGAGGCAGGCACAGAGGGGGAAATTTGCACAAACTCCAGATCGTCCTTAACAGGAGTGTTATCCATATGATGACGTTTTAGTACAGAATCCAAGTCCCTGCGAATACGCGTCAAGCTCTCAGTGAGTAGGGCCAGCTGGGCTCCATGCTCCAAGAGAATTTGGTAATTCAGTGGAAAAGAGCAATTGCCCGCCGTACAAACAGAAACACGAGGATCAATGCCCGAATCCGCTAATAAATCGGAGGGGCACGAAACCTGAACCTCTCGCGACACCGTAACAGGAATCTCACCAGAAGCCCGGGTGCCCACATTAACAGTACATGATACACCCGGAAGATTCGTTTGAATTCCCCGGGAAATAGTAGGCCCTGCATCAGTCTGCGAACACTGGTCCCGGGTACTCAAAAGGCAAAGATCATTCTGCGTCATTTTTGGTGACGTAAGACACGCGTTTGGGTAAGTCTGTGTACTCGCATTTGTAGAGTTCACAGGACAGGAAAAGTTTGCTTGAAAACCACAAGACCGAACCACACGAACATCGGTCTGTGATTATTGATCGCACGTAGATCGCTTAACACTATTCTTAAATAGCTTGATTTTAGCATCTAAGCATTGCAACCAATTGATATTGTATGCAAGAAAAACATCTTGGAACTTATGAATAACAGTCTGTAATAGAGTTTTCAGCTCCCGTCTAGATTTATCTCTGTTTAAATCCAGGAAGATTTCAGAGCTCCAAGCAATTAGTTCCTTACCTACATCAAGACTAGGGATATCGGTGTGCCAATCTATAATATCCAATCCCGTAGAGGGGACTGGTTCAGGATCCGACTCGGAATATGACGAAGCGTCGTAAAACTCCTCAAAAAAATAGTCCACGCGTCTAGCCATATTAGATAATAATACAAGAATAGGAACGCTATAAATAATCCTAAGTTAACGCAAGGTAGAGAATAATTCTCTCATAAAATAAATCCTCGAAGCCGCGCGCGCCCGGCAACCGGAAAAACCGTCGGCCGGTGAGAGCAACACACCGCAAAAAGAACAGACCACACGTGTCAGTTCTAAATCATGTTGGCACGAGCCACATGACCGGCCGTATTGCCTAACCTGAGCGCGCCAAAATGTAAACCCGGAAAATTTACAGGGCTCAGTATCTCACGACCAAGTCTCTTGACGGGCCCAACCGGCCATGCCATCCGCAGTTACTAATCGGTTACGACAATAGTTAGCAAACCCAACCATCAATAATTCACAATTAACGCTCAAAGCGGCGTGCAGTATCGAGGCCTGAGGCCCATAACTACTCGATAAGCGATGACAATTCCACGCGACAGGGGATCACACCCCCACCTGTCAATCGCGTATTCTGAACATAATACAAACGCGAAATACTACGGCGCGAAAGAAAAAATAAAACGCGATGTTTGCCGCGTTACGGCTTCAAGACAATCGCGACACGCGTGCATACACCGGGGAGAGCCAACACCCGTGCAATGCTACGGCAATAACTCCGCTAGTTAAAGGACAGGGGTACCTAACCTCAGCTGTCATCGCGTACATAACCGATCAACCCGAGAACCGTCGACACAGAACTAGGTTTGCCACAGAATAACACCGCGTTAGGTAAATATGCATAAAAGGTCACACCTCACCGATGTCCTCGGCACTTAGATATGTTGTAGGGGACAGTTTTCTGAGTAATTCCCC
>NW_011966087.1:0-10658 GCF_000949405.1 Vollenhovia emeryi | reverse complement strand
ATAAATGTTTTTTGTAAACATGATCTATTAGAACACACATCACGGAGGAATGCCTCGCGGTGATAAGATAATGCCATAGCAGCCGCATATCGGCGCTCGGTCCCATAACTTATAACGCAGTAAAAATTTTTGGATAAAAACACAAATGTTTTTTGTAAACATGATCTATTAAAACACGCATCATGGAGGAATGCTCCGCGGTGATAAAAGTCGCCGCCGCGGCCCGCCTAGCGTCGCGGACCTCCCCCTCCCCCGCGGTTAGGTCCGCCGCGTAGGGCCCATAGGATCGCTGTGCCCCCCCCCTCCCCCTCCTCCGCGGTTAGGTCCGCTCGGTTCCCCCTCCCCCGCGGTTAGGTCCGCACGGTTTCCCCTCCCCCGCGGTTAGGTCCACCATATCCCCTCCCAAAAAGTGAGTTAGAACTCCTATAGTTACCCTACTTATGAAGTAACGGAATATGTAATTTTACATGAAAATGTAATATTACTCGTTGATTAACTTCTCCTTCTGAGAAATTAATCATAGGTAATTAGAAAGAAACGCAATTATTTCAAATTAGCGTTCACGCACAGATTTTTACATGATTTCAAAGTTGTTTGAAATTTTTGTATCGGAAGAATGCGTATTAACGCGAGCGAGAATGACACGTTTAGAATCGCAGAAAATCAAGGAAAATCCGACGTAATCGAGCTTGAGCGTTAAGCGATTGTACAATTGTAAGCGTAATTTTTCTGTATGGCTATATACAAGTAATAAAGTCAATGCTATAATAATATCAATAGCTACAGATAATTGCATTGTAATCCTTATATCATTTCCTTGGTTTTCCTTTTTATACACTTCCTTCATATATACATAATAAATAATAATAAATAGTATATAATTATTATTTACAATTATTACTTAACACAAACGATAAAGAAAAATTTCAAACATCATTTTCGGCCAGATCCAATCCCGTCACGGATTGAGGGAGGTCCCAGGTACGAATCCTGACCGGGGGAATATTTTTCGCAATGAGAATTTTAATTGCCAAATACGGTCGATAAAAAATCACTGATGTTTATATTTTATATTTAAAAAAATAGACATTTATTACAAGTTGTGAATCTTGGCCTTATTTACATTGTCATTATATTATTCCATTTAATTTATGTGTGTAATTGCAACCAAAAAGATAGTTAATAAAAATTTATTATTTCTGTATCTTAGTCATATTCCAACTTGTAGACCTACCTATTCATTTTCTACCTACTCACGTTTCAACATAATGAGCCCACAAATCTTTAATTGACCGCGACACGAGTTTTTAGGGGTTTGACTTGGAGTTTAACGCGCCAGTGGGATTCAATAAGGGTTTCACTCTCGCACATATGCGAGAATGTATGTATATAGAAGTATAACCCACCCGAATTGTAACCAATAAAAAGAAATCAAAGTATACTTCGTACAGCACCTTACTTAGGTACTCCATCAGAGTGGCCAATATTGACCACATACCTCGTCGTATTTAGTCCTTCGTTGGGCCAGATTGGACCTACCTTTCGTTGCTCCCGGCCATACAATCTGGTCATTTTGACCAGAGATCAGGAAGGAAGAAAACTCCTTCCATAGTCGGTTATCGTCACCGACAAATATTTCGTACGGTTCGAACTGTATGCGAGCGACGATTGTATCGAACAATGCACGACCACGAGAGGTTAATTAAAGAAGAATATTAATTCAAAAAACTTTACTGTACATACGAATCAAATTTATTTCTCTTCGTAATTTGATTTTTGAATTCGAAATTCAAGTAGATATAGAATAAAATTTATTTCGCGTTAGAGTGATTTTAATCATATTCCTCAATAAATTAAAATTTATAATATGGATAAAATTAAATAATTAATTGAAAATTTTTCCTGAAAAACCGATCGCGAAAACCGACCGCGAAAATACAAAAATGCGTGTGACTATGCATGTATTCATGCAAGACGCATCTCGGTCATACAATCTGGTCATTTTGACCAGGGATCAGGAAGGAAGAAAACTCCTTCTATAGTCGGTTATCATCACCGACAAATATTTCGTACGGTTCGAACTATATGCGAGCGACGATTGTATCGAAAAATGCACGACCAGGAGAAAAGTTATTTAAAGGAGAAACTTAATTTTACAAAATTTAATTTCTAAATCTGATCGAAGTGTAATTTTACTTCTGTTTTCAAATGTATTGACTGTATCTTCGTGACTCGATTTTTAAATATAAAATTCAAGCACATAAATATAGGAAAAATGTTACTTTGCTTTATATTTATTTTAATTTTATTCCGCGATAAAAAAATTAAAATTTATAATATGGATGAAATTAAACAATTGATAATTTCTTGAATATGTTGTGAAAAACTGAGCGCGAAAACCGACCGCGAAAATCGACCGCAAAAATACGAGATGCGTGTATTTATGTTAAACGCATCTTGAGAGTATCGCGAGACATGCAAAATAAATTACGCAAGATCCAGAAAAAAGCAACTTGCCGCACGAGTGACACCGATATTATAATTGAATATTACAGTTAAACGATAATCTCAAATAAAGTATAAAAATAATTTCAAATTTACGCATTCTCGACAAAATATATTGGAATCTTACGTCATGTTATTTTATTATATACATATATCAATTCATTAATTAAAAATGGATAGGTTACGAGAGATTAGTTGGCCGAATACGTCGATAATATTCGTCATATTTTGCATAATTTCTATAATGTATTTCACCGACTTTCAACATAACAAATGAGCTGAACATACTCTGATTTGTAGAGCTCTATGATATCATTTTTTATCGATAAATGAAATATATTAAATAAAACGTAAAATTATTTGTAACCCATCCATTTTAATCCATTTTATTCATTTTCATCAATTCCATTTTAACGTAACGGATCTACGAAATGTTAATCAATCTACGAAATGTCAATCAATCTACGAAATGTCAATCAATCTACGAAATGTCAATCAATCTACAATCTACGATCTAAAAATGTAGATTCCGTTACTTTAATAAAAAACTTTTCACTCACCGACACGATGCGCAGCGGCGGAGTTGTATCTGCAATCTACAATCTACGATCTAAAAATGTAGATTCCGTTACTTTAATAAAAAACTTTTCACTCACCGACACGATGCGCAGCGGCGGAGTTGTATCTGCAATGGCGCCCGATGCCTCCTCCTCCACTCAGGTGTCCTCCTCTCAGGTGCCGTTGTCTCAGCTGTCCTCCGACACACTCGCGAATTTACACTTCCGTTTGTAAAGTCACTCGTCACTGTCATTGTATCCAAATACCACTTTTTCGGTTTTCACTGTGTCCGATTGTCACTGAGTTCGATTGCGCACTACGAACTGTTCGATTACATCGTCGCACTGATACGCGCACAAATCACTGACACAAATCGCGGGAATTTAGCGATCGCACAATGATATCAATCACATCAATCACTGATTGTTCGCAGAGAGCGATCGCGGTTTTTGCCCGCACTTGTCGCGAACGCGTATCAGTGAAGCTTATGACCAATTTTAAGAGCTCCCCAGGAGCTCCCCGGGAGTTCCCCTTGCTGTGTGGGTAAAAATGCCTACAGTCGACGAACCTTCACTTATTCAGTCGTTCAACCGAAGACTGAGTAATTTCGTTCCTCTTGGCGTGGTATATCTGCATGCACATCTGGATTCCTTTTTAATGATTCTATATAAACACCGATTAATAATTACGGGTATATGTATAACATAATCGTTACAATTTTCCTAAAACCAATATAAATGTAAAATACTACATGTTGCCCATAACAATTATATTATTGAGTAGGAAATTATTATATATTTATTTTAGCTTATACGGTGTTTTGCGATGTGCCTTGTACGAAGATAGATTTCAATATTTGTATTTTATTATTAACATAAATGAACGATAACCTATTTTATTTTACAGATATAAGTAACATTGCGGTGTGAAATAAGGTATAAAATATTCAATTTATTTCTTTGACATTATAATGCAAATACAATACTTTGATTAATACATATCAAAAGTACCCCCATAAAAGGTATACATATAAAAATATTATATGTGAACATGCCTAATGCGGGTCACAAGGCAAGATGTAGGTAGCCCAATTTGTAGATCTTCAAATCTTTCTGAAAATTCGTGAATCTATATACCGTTTCTTTCCACATTAGTACTACGCGCCGAATTGTTTTTCTGGTCATAACGCAGTTTGTCTTTACACGTGGAATAATTGTCGTCAGCAGATTCACGTATTCGATTAATCTTTTTTTTTCAAATGCAATTCGCATTTTTTTTCTGATGCTACATTAGCAATCAGTATTCCCCCTCCCCCCATTTTCCCCGTCCTGTAAATTAATTTTATTGCGAAAAATATTCCCCAACCAAGATTCGAACCTGGGACCTCCCTCAATCCGTGACGGGCGTCTTACCTGCTCGACCACTGGGGCTGTGGTAATATTATTTCCGCGATCGCGAATCGATGGTTCGGGGCCCTCCCCGCGGCTGCGCACGCGGGGCGCGTGCCCCCGCGGCCAATCGCGCGACGGCACGCGACAACGCCGGCAGCGATATTCTCAAGACCGTGTCGCGGACGCAGGTACCCGCGGTATCGCCAAATTTTAACGCAGCGTTCTCTCGATAGGGCGGTCGCAGCAGCTCCCCCGCTGACGCCCCTCCGGTAGAGTGCCACGGGCCCTGGGCTCCTTCCTCCTGGCTCGTTGCTCCGCGCTCTCCGTTCTCGATCCGCAAACGCCTTTCCACCGTGCTCGCTGCGGAATTCGTCCGTTAGCCGGGCCTCTCCTCTCTCCTCGCGCCCTTCCGTACTCATGTGCTCGTATTCATAATAACAAAAAAAAAACAAAATAATAAGCCATAATGTCGGAACGACAGAAACGATAACGGTCACCTCTCCGGAGACTGCGGCACGGTTTCCCCTATTCCTCGCGTGTCGCGTTGAGGGAGGAACCCGGTGGACGCGCACGCGGGACGGCAACGTCACACCCCTCACCCCCAAGAGAAACCGTGCCGGCGACGATCACCCCATCAGCCCCCCGTCCGACTCCCGAGTCTCGGTTCGGGCGTCGGAGAGCGATCGCGGCCTCCAGAGTTCAGGCCCACTCACACGGGACGGACACAAACACACACTCGAGCAACCGTAATCGGTTGTAACTATCGCTTTCTCGCCGTAAACCGTGGGGCGCGGTGGCTCTCAATGACAGCGCCGGCTCCGCGGCCCCAGGGCGCTCGCAGACGCCGGGCGTGGGGGAGGGTCGTAGAATAAATGCTTCGCAGTTTTTTCGGACGGCGCCCTTTTATTCGATGGTCGCCTTGCGACTTACAATGCGTCGTGGTCCGAGTGAGTAAAACGAGGAGGAAAAAAAAACCCCCGACACAAACGCGGGTTCCTCGACGGCCCGATCACAGAGTGTACTACTAACAACGAAAATTCTTTACCGCAACGCGAATTAGCACAAAAGAACGCAGGCCCGGGAACGAAAGGAAAAAGAACGTGACCGCGAGAAAGGAAAACGGAAAACAAAACGGGTTCGACCGAACAAAAAAAAACATAACGCTTACACATTACGCGACCACCTAATCAAGAGCGGAACGAAAGAAGAAGAAAAAACGCAGCTCCTCGGCGACATTACGCCTCGCCCTAGGCCGCTCGGCTCGCCTCCCTCGCCGCGAGCGCCCGCCGGAACCAGTCGACGCGGGGGCGAGTGCCCTCCCGGGCGTCTACGGTGGTGATCCCGCGGCGTTCCTCCGCATCGACGGGAGCAGCCCCCCCCCCCCGCTGGGGAGGGGTGGGTCCCACGTGGCCCTCGACATACGGGCCCTATGCCCGCCAGGCCGCCCCGCACTCCGGACAGTCTTTCAGCGTTGTGTCCCGGCGCCCGCAGCGGAAGCAGAGCCTCCGAGTGTTGCGGGGGCGCGGACACTCGCTGTAGTAGTGCTCGCGCGCCTCGCAGTTCCAGCAGCCCGGGTATGGGCTGTGGACCGGGTGAGGGCTGCGTGCCCTCGCCATGGCGCTTCCCCAGTCGTCTCGAGGCAGAGCCTCCTCCCTCGGCGGGTCGGGTGACGCGGCCCGCTCGGCGCCTTGGACTGGACGTGCCTCCGCCGGCGGGTCCGTCTGGGTGGCCCGCTCGACGGTCTCGGGGCAGGCCTGCACCCCGACGTCCACGATGGGGCCCGCCGTCTGGGTGGCCCGGCACTGGCTCCCGCCGCTGTTCAGCCGGATTCTCCCGATCTCCTCGCGAAGCTCCTGCCAAAAATTCGGGTCCCGCGCCGCGGCCTCCTCCAGTAACTCCGCGGTCTCGCGCAGCCTCTCGTGTGCCCACATTCCCGACAGCCGGACGAGACAACACGAACAACACCTACAACGCAGGTCAAGCCACATAGGGTTTCAAGTCCTTCACATGAATTTTCCCATGCGTTTTTCCCTCTGAGTCCACCAATTCGTACACTACGGGGGATAGTACCCTCGCCACGGTGAACGGCCCGTGGTATTTCGCGGCCAGCTTCGCTGACACGGCATGCGCAGCGGACGACAAAACATGCTGTCGTTTTAAAACACTATCGCCAATCGCGAAGCGTCGATCGCGTCGACGCAGATTATAGTAGTGCGCCTGTTTCTGGTGCGCCGCATCTAAGTTCTCGACTACCCAGTCTCGCAAAGCCTGAACACGCTCCATGCGCTCTTTCCATCTCGCGGTATTGCTATATCGCCCACCTCTAACTTGGGATCGGCTTTCTCCGCGCGCACGTTGACCGGGGCGGGTTCCCGTCCGAGATTCAGGAAGGCAGGCGTAGCCTGCAGGGAGGTGTGGAAGGCGGTATTATACGCGAATCAAAATTCTGCTAAATGAACGTCCCACTCCCGGTGGTCGCGCTCGAGAAACGCAGTAATCATGGTCTTTATGACGCGGTTTACACGCTCGACAGGGTTCGCTTGAGGATGATACGGCGGTACCGTCACGCGAGCGATGCCAAATTCTTCGGCGAGAGCTTTCAAATCTCGATTAACAAACTCCGTGCCGTTATCGGTCAGTAATACGCGCGGCGTCCCCCAGCGATTTATGACTAATTCCGCGATAGCTTCTCGGATCTTCATGCCGTTTGCTTTCCGGAGCGGGCCAACACTCGATCCATTTAGTGAAGAGGTCTTGGATTACTAACAAGTACGCGAAGCCATTGCGGGAAGCGGGGAACGGGCCCATAATATCCGCGGCTACGACCGACCACGGCGTGTTTACGGTACGCCGTCCCATTAACCCGGCCGGAACGTTCTGCTCGACCTTCGTCCGTTGGCAAACATCGCAACGGCGCACGAAACTCGCGACGTCGCGAAACATACGCGGACAATAATGCCTCGCCGCAACGCGCCGATACGTCTTTTCTACCCCCCCCCCCCCATGTCCGGCTTGAGGAGGGTCATGATTCTCTCTAATTATTTCGAGACGCGATAAACGAAGATTGGGCGCCAGACGCGGTCTCTCACGCGTCACTTCGCGACATCCGCGACATTGCGCGAACGATAGTCATCAGCCTTCGTCACGGGCAGGCTAGCTCGCCTAACGGTAGAGGGGCTGGACGGTGGTTGACGGACGCCAAGAGATTCCAGAGGCGATGGGACCATTAACTCTCACGACGGACGAGACGCACAAATAGGGACGTACACGAAAAGAGACTCGCCAAATAAAGTAGATAAAATCGGGTTTATTATAAAGCGGTGTTAATAAGCCGGTTGAGTGGCCGCAGCATCGGGCGGCGTCGTAGGTGACAGTCGTACAGGCCCCGAGACCGGGGGAGTGGTTCGCTACGAGGTTCGATAGGATACGGAGCAATCCGGCGCAGATCAAGGGGAAACGCTCGGGTCCGGCCCGCAACCAGCGGCAGAAATTCTCCCCGTTAACGATAAACCCTACTCAAAAGACGGGGACGCGTCTAACGATAAATTCTTCAAGTCGCGGCCCGAGCAACCACGCGCGTCGGAAACGGTACGAATACCGTCGCACACGCGACACTCGGCCGGGGGCGTTTCGCCCGCGAGACTGGGTACTCGGGCCGACGGGTCGGCCCACCTTACAACGACGTGCAACTCTACGTCGGGCAGCCCCGACGGCTAACTACAACGACGATCTTTTCGTTCTCTTCCGGCCGCGATAGTCGGCAGAGGATTCTCGCTCGGGATGCACGAGACCCGCCACCGACAGCGGCGGAAGCGGCACGGGGCACCGCAGACACTCACACAGCCGTCCGCAAGTTCTCGGTCACCACGGCTCTACGGCGACATACCCTCACGCCACGCATGCACGCGACATCCCCGCGGCATGCGTACCATGCGTGAGCTCGCGCGACGCAACCCTCGCACCGCAAATCTCCAGGTCGGCGACAGTTAACCGACGTGATCGCGAGACTCTACTCACACACACGCACACTCACACAATCGAGACCTGTGCCCTACAGGCTCCGGGGACCGGTATTGCTTGTCGTCGCGACCGGGGCACCAAAAACTCTAACGTTAGCGGGACGCAGCCCGAGTATCACCAATCGCGAACGACGACCAATTCTCCCGGCGACGACAGAGCAACGCGGGCCCGGACGCAATCGTACGGGACGAAACGGATGGAGGTCAATCTCACCGGCACCTCGGCTCTCCCGGGATCGTCAGGCGGCAACGGCTCGTCCTGATCGGGACCTCGCACTTAGTGGCGGTAATACGGCGGAAGCGGCAGACCGGGGTCCTCACTCTCACACGTCCGGCAACAGGCTAATCTCCGAATTTCCGCGATCGCGGATCGATGGTTCGGGGCCCTCCCCGCGGCTGCGCACGCGGGGCGCGTGCCCCCGCGGCCAATCGCGCAACGGCACGCGACAACGCCGGCAGCGATATTCTCAAGACCGTGTCGCGGACGCAGGTACCCGCGGTATCGCCAAATTTTATCGCAGCGTTCTTTCGATAGGGCGGTCGCAGCTGCTCCCCCGCTGACGCCCCTCCGGTAGAGTGCCACGGGCCCTGGGCTCCTTCCTCCTGGCTCGTTGCTCCGCGCTCTCCGTTCTCGATCCGCAAACGCCTTTCCACCGTGCTCGCCGCGGAATTCGTCCGTTAGCCGGGCCTCTCCTCTCTCCTCTGCCCTCGCGCCCTTCCGTACTCATGCGCTCGTATTCATAATAACAAAAAAAAAACAAAATAATAAGCCATAACGTCGGAACGACAGAAACGATAACGGTCGCCTCTCCGGAGACTGCGGCACGGTTTCCCCTATTCCTCGCCTGTCGCGTTGAGGGAGGAACCCGGTGGACGCGCACGCGGGACGGCAACGTCACAAAATATAGAAATGTTTGCGACTTGATTAGTAACTCGAATTTTAAGGAATACATTAATTTTTTTCATAACGTATTGACTATGTAGATTGTACTTTTATTGCATAGAATGACCAATATTTAATGCACAAGATTCATTTGCCCTACTGTGTAATAAATGTATAGGGAATAATTACTCGTTAAGAGCTCTTGTCACTTCTGTCTTTGTGGGCATATCCGTACATAAAGAAGCTGCGGTTTCTTGAACGTTCTCTTTTCCTGTAGATGTTCTCATTTCTGTGTCGATCGAATCCTCCATCTCATCCGTAGCAATGCTCAAAGTTGAATAGATTTTTCTATATTTTAAATGATTATGTTTTAATAATTAACACCAGATATTTTATATCTTGTATGATTAAATAATGATTAAGGAAATAAGAAATGTGGTAAAGAAATTCCAAATATGTTCACCACTCTTTTGAAGGCCGAAAGATTCGCGTCCTAAGATTTTTATTGGAAATTTGGAAGCATCTAGACACATGCATGTAAGTTAACATGATTGCAAAGAAACTTAGTAATGTTAATAATTTATAAGATATTAAATATAAGCTATCTTATACATAACGTTAGTATAAAGATATATTTAAAGCTTTTCAACGTTTATTTTCAAAGAACATTTCTAAGCAATTTCAAGATTCATGTTATTCATTTATGTTTTTTTCTATGTTCTTTAACATACAAAGTATCTTCAATTGTAATTATATAGTTAAATTTTACTAAATATATATCATACGGACTCGTACGTATTTATATATTTATTGGAATGTCTGGTAAACGAGTTGAATACCCGTATTTCTCTCCATAAGATTCATAACAACCCAGAAATAGGAACTGCAATTGGAATTTCTATACAATTTTGATCATACAAGTAATTTCTCTATCTAGCTACGCTTTTATTATTTAACTACTGAGAATTTTATTACTATATCAATTTTATATTCCCCAATATTGTAATGAAGTTTTTATTTATTCTTACTTGTGGACCTTTACGAGATGAGACGGCAGGCTAGTTTGACACTTGGCTGTGTTATATTTTTTTACACAAATCATGCATTGTGCTTGTCCTTTGTTCTGTGTGAAGTAATCCCAATACCAAACTACTTTTACATCATCCCTTTCTACTTCTGTTAAGGTAGTTCTTTCGTAAAATCAGTTATGTGAGAATTGTTTCAAATTTTTACAGTTTATTCTTTACATAAATACGTGCAAAATAAGACTAATTAAATTACAATTGACCGTCTCAAAGTTCT
>NW_011966086.1:0-10632 GCF_000949405.1 Vollenhovia emeryi | reverse complement strand
GGTTCAATTGGACACGGTTCATTTAGAAATTTTAGACACAGTGATTTTTGGACACAGAAAATAAATTTTCGACACGGTGCAATTAGACACGTAAAAATGTACACCGTTCATTTCTACACACAAAAGTTGTACACCGCTCACTTGTACACCGCTCAGATGTACACCGCTCGCTTGTACACCGCTCACTTGTACACCGTGTTTATAACATGAAATTTAAGGCAAACTGTGATTCTAGATAGGTTTCGAGTGTTTGTAACATGGAATTTCAAGCAAACTGTAACTCTAGATGAGTCGGGATATTTATATATATTTAACCCGGGTTAACTGTTCTGTAAAGCAGATAATTTTCCATCATTTGTATACGGTGTACAAGTGAGCGGTGTACAAGTGAGCGGTGTACAAGTGAACGGTGTACAACTTTTGTGTGTAGAAATGAACGGTGTACAACTTTTGTGTGTAGAAATGAACGTATACATTTTTACGTGTCTAATTGCACCGTGTCGAAAATTTATTTTCTATGTGTCCAAAAATCACTGTCTAAAATTTCTGTGTCTAAATGAACCGTGTCCAATTGAACCGTGTACACCAAAATGTGTCCATTCGAACCGTGTCTATTTGCAGCGTGTCCAATTTTACTATGTCCAAATGCACCGCTCCCATCACGATTATATCCCACTTTCCTATTCCCTCCCAAAACTCCTTGTCCTTGTTTCCTAACCCCGCCACATTCCAAAAGCCTACCTTATATTCCTCCCTCCCTCTGCCTCTATCTTCTTTTCTCCTTTGACTTTTCCTCCTCCCCCTTCCTTTCCTTCTCCCTCCCCTCCCGTTCCCTCCTTCTCTAAAACCCCACCTCTCTCCTCACCCTTATCACCCCTGCCCCCTGCTCCAATTTCAATTCCTCCCTTTCCTCATCCCATCTCCACATTTCTTCATCTATCCACATCTTCATATACCCAATCCTCACTCTCCGCCCCTCCCTTCTCTTCCTTTCTGCCTCCCTCTTAATCAACCATTCTGCTCTTCTTTCCTTCTCCGTCAAATCATCCTTGATCCATTCTGTCCTTTCCTTCAGGTTCTTTTTTCCTCTCATCACCTCTATTTTATCCCCCATATTCGCGAATCTCACTAACACCATTTCCTTACCCTCCTCCTTCTTTCTACTTATCCTCCTTATCTCTTCTATCTTCGCCTTCGCTCCCGTTTCTCTAATGATTCCCTCCACCTCCTCCCTTAGACCTTCCCATCCCTCTTTCCTTACCTTCACCCCTCTTATCCCCACATTCTTTTTTCTTTCCTCCCTTTTCTTCCACTCCCCTTCCCACTCCATCTTTTTTTACTTTCTCTCCAATCTCCTCCCATCCTTTTTCCCATCTCCTTACTTTCTTTTCCTCCCCTCCCCCTCCCTCTTCTCCCCCTATCTCTCTCCCCCTCTACTTCCTTCTTCTCCTTCTCCTTACATCCCTTCAATTCCTCCTCCACCTTCTTTATCCTCTCCAATAAACCCTCCTTCTCCTTCTTCCACCCTTCGCCTATCCTCTCCATCCACCTCTTCATCTCCTCTTTCTCCTCCTTCCATTTCCTTAGTTCCTCCATCAATCCATATCCCTCCTCCTCTCCCTCCTCCCCTGTCTCCTTCACCCCTTCCCCCTTCTTCTTCGGCGGCGATCTCATCACCTTCGTGCTTTTCCCAAAAATGTCCTCCTCCGCCTCCCACCTCTTCATCTCCTCCCCCTCCTCCTGCCTCCCTCTTTTCAAGTACTTTACAATTGGCATGCTGCTCGCCCTTTCCTTATTTAGTAACTCTATGTTCTTTGGTCGCCCTACTTTTCCTTTCCCTCCCTCCTTTACTCCCTCCCCCTCTTTCTTCTCGTCTTCCATTCTATTCTCCCTTCTATTCTGATCTCTTTTCTTATCTACCTACCCTTGCCTACTTTTCCTATGTACTTACCCCTCTATCTACCTTCTCTGTTCCCTGTCTCCCTCTATTCTTCACTCCCACTCTCCACTCTATCTCACTACCTACTCTATGCCACCTGTCACTCTCGCCTCCTAACCTACCTTTCTCTTCCCGCTTATCTCTCCACCGTACCTCTCCTTCTCGCTCACACTCCTCGCCTCCACTTGCCCCGCCTCTCTCAACCCTTTCCCACGTCACCCCACTCTTCTCTTCTCTTACTCTACTCCACTACCTCTCTATTCACCTTTATTCTCGCATTCACTCTCTCACACAGCCATACGTTCTCGTCACCGGAAACGGAAGCCTATATATTTATACATATTTCTACATTAAAATTTTATAATACGGATATAGATTTATCTATTATTGCAAAAATTCGAGAAAAAAATCAATTTATCATATTTATCTATCCAGAAATACAATAGAACTATTTAAACAATCAATATTATAACTATAATAATCGATCTAATTAATTAACAATGCATAGTTATGTAAAAATTATTATTCTTGTAGGATTACGTGATAATTTTTATTATTAAATTACACAAAAAACTTTTACAGAATGTCTTATGCAGTAATAGAATTTAATGATGGGGGTGGTGTTGCAGTTATCAGAAATACCTGGTTAAGAGGATCCCGTAGCGGGTCTGTTTTATCGACAAAATTACCATTTTCGTATTAGTTATAACCTTTCGTCGTATTAAATTCATGGAATCAAAAATGCTTGCGTACAATGACAGTATATGCATTGATGATCCCAGGAAACTCCAATTTTATACCAAAAATGAGTCAAAATTACAAAATTCATATGATCGATCACATATAACCTCAAAGACGCGAACTGTCACTCCGTCATACTTGTGCTTCGTATAAAAGCTCTACAACTTGTACTCACATGAAACTGAGTTTCCTAGGATTCGATGACATATGTAGAATTACTGTGAAACCCTCTAAATTGGGATTAGACGTTTAAAATAAGAGTATAGTTAGTACTAAACTTTCGTGTTTATGTATGGGTGTGATGTATCGTAGTAGTGTGTCCGTGTGCTCATGTATATACGAAAATGGTAATTCTGTCGGTAATACATAGATGTCGGTAGACCCGCTACGGGAAAGAAGTTTTTTGGCCACCTACGAAAGATAAAAAAACATTTAATAAAATTTTGGCAAATACAGTATATGCAGATACTGAAAAATGGAAACTGTATTCAGTACAAAGATGTTTATTTGAAACTGGTGAGCATAAAAATTAAAATTTGAGTTATTTTAATTATGTATCAATAAGAAAATCGTAATTAATTGACAGTATGCAAAACGATTATTATTTATCAACTTATATAATCATATAATATATTTTTGATTATACAAGTCGATAAAATAATTGTTTTGCATTCTGTCGATTAATTATTGTTTACTACGATATACATATTTGCTAATTCTATACTTTCAATTTTTTAGATATAGTATAAAATGCTATAGATATTTAATTGTATGGAATTATTTTAGATGATTTACAAAAAACTCAACAAAAATGCAAATTGTCAGAAGACACATCTGATTTACAAACAGATAATCAAGAAGTCGAATCATTTCCTGTTAAACGGAAAATTAATGCGCCTCGTCGATTTATATCAAGCGAAGAGGAAGAAAGTGTTGTCCTCCACAGTCGACCTCCACAATTAAAAAAGAAGTTTTTGAAAGTCATTGAAAAAACTAATGAAGAGACTTCAACTCTTAGACAAAGTAAGTTATTATAATATTGCGGTAAAATTCTTTTGCTATTGTTTTTATTTGTCTATATGATTTTGGATGCATTTTTATATATGTTAAAAAATAAGTTAAACAAATTTAATACTATGCCAATAAGTAAAAATAAGCTTTTATATATAATACATTAATTTTAGAAATATTTTCAGATTCGCCCAATGCAGGTTATTCTGAAGTTATAACTGCAGATCATAGAGACAAACACATATATAAAGATTATACATATAAAGCTAGCACGCATAAAGATACATGCATGACAGATAGTTCAAATGGTTCGATAGGTATGACATTTTCTACTTGAATCGTTTAAGATTTTTCTTTTAACATTTTTTACATTATTCTAGTAACTTTAATTTCTCAAATTGTTTCTTCTGAAGCAGATTTGACCGATACTAATAATATAGTCACAGATCAAAATCAATGTATTCTAAAACCACATAACGCATCGAGATTTCCTGCAGATAGGCACAGAAGATTTTTCAAGGATAGTACGCCATCCATCACATCTAATGATAGCTCAATAGATTCAAAAGGTATATTTTTTATTTCGATGTTTAAAATTTTTCTTTTTTACATTTCATCATGCACATTAAATTTTTAACTGTTCTAGCATAAAATATAAATTTTATACACAGTATATACAGGGTGTTAATTAAATAGCGCCCACTAATAGTATAGCGTTATTCCTGACTAAAAATTGAGTCGAAAAGTCCTGAACCATTTTTTTCTACAATGCTCAACGAAGCAGTACATATCGAGTAAAGCTAATCCAATCGGCGTTGTCCTTTAGACGGAAGCACGTCAGTGAGCCGCGCGCCTGGTAGTGTGCGTGAGCGCTCCGCCGCATCGCGCCGCTACATTGCTATATTTGCACTGCGCTAGCATGCAATATTCTTACGTGCCGTATAATGTGAAAAATGTTCTCTTGCACGTCAGAAGACTCTTCTTAAAGAAAATTTCACAGAACTCTCGTCAAAACGGATTAATAATGCTCAATGCCTAAAAAAACCTATAATTTTTCGCTTATAAATTGATTTAAAACTTTTCTTTGTAGATTCGAAACTCTGTGCGTCCTTTTACGTAGGATAGACATACATTTTTTTCTTGATAATATTTGTCAATTAAATTACATTTTGAGTTGAGGTCGGTAGAAAGATGGCGGAGTGAGAGGTGGTGACGGTGAAAGGCAGGAAAGAAAAGGTCGAAGGAAAGGCGGAAGGAAGCGAGCTGGAGAGGAGGAGAGCACGGAGATGGAGGGAGGATAAGGAGGTGCAATAAGGGAATTGGAGGAGACGCGAAGGAGAAAGGAGGAAGGAAGATAGAAGGAGGTAAAGAGAAGAGGAGGATGAGTCGGCAGAACGGAGCGAGGAAGAAGGATGAGGAGTGGGGAGGAAGTCGAGCGGACGGAGCGAGAGATCGATAGAGGAGAGAGAAGAGGACAGGAGGAAAAGCGCAGGAAGATGATGAGGTACAAGAGACAGAGAATCCGACAGAGCATAGAAGAAGAAAAGAAGGGAGGTCAGAAAGGACGGAAGAAGGAGAGAGAGGAGTGAACAAGAGGTACAAGAGGCCGACGAGTACAAGGAGGCGAGAGATCGATAGTAGAGAGCGGAAGGAGATTGGTCGGAGAGATCGAGAGATCGATTCGGCATGAGGAGATATGGAAGGGGAGGAAAGTGCGAGGAGGAAGTGAGACAGAAGATCTCGGGCGGGCGAGGAGAAGGGAGTTCGAGTTCGAGCAGGCGAGCAGGCGGAAGAGGAGGAGGAGGGGGAGGGGGCTCGGGAGTGCGGAAGGTGTACGAGAGGAGTAGGTAGTGCGCGTGGCAAAGCGAGCGGTAAGAAGAGTAGTAAAAGGCAAAGGCAGAGGCGAAATAGGATACGGAGGTAGAAAGTGAAGGAAAGGTGGAGGAGAAGAAGACAGAAGGGAGAAAGCAGGGGAGGAGAAAAGCGAGGGAGAGGTGAGAGAGACGGGGAGAGAAGGTAAGAAAGGAAGAGGAGAGAGGTGACAGGAGAGAGAGGTTAGGGCAAGGAGAAGGAAGACGGAGACGCGGGAGGAAAACTAAATTGGTTCTTTGTCGTTTACGTCAATACAGGACGGAAAGGAAGGAGGAAAGAGGAACGTAGGCAGTGGACGGGGAAGAGAGGAAGGGGGAGAGAGAGGGACAGAGCGGAGGAGAGCGGAATCGAGGACGTAGCAGAGGTGGCAAAGAGAGGGAGATGGAGAGGGAGGAGAGAGAAACGGCGAGAGGAAGAAAGGCAGGAGGTAAGGGGGATCGAGGCAGAGGGAGAGAGGAATGGGAAGAAGAGATTCTGGAACAGCTGAGGACAATGACGAGAGAGATAAGAGGAATGAGAGAAATGATGGAAAGGAGAGAGGGGAGAGAGAGGAGGGAGGAACAGTGGAGAATGGAAAGTTGGATGAGGGAGGCGAGGAGTAAAGAAAGGAGAGAAGGAACGATGGATGTGAACGAGGGGTGGCAGAAGAAGGAAGAGGAGAAGAAGGCAAGGAGGGAAGAAGACAAGGATGGAACAAGTAAGGAGGCGGAGGGGAAGGGGACGAGACGGAAGGAAGGAAGTAAAACGACAGGAGACGGAAGAAAGGAAATAAGAGCAGAAGAGGTAGGAGAAGGGAGAGAGGAGCAGAGAGAAAAGGTAGGAAATGTGGAACAGGCAAGGAGGGAGAGGGAGAGAACGCGAGACCAGAAGGCAAAGGAAGGAGAGGAGAGAGAGGAGGAAGAAGAGAAGGAACGGCAGAAGAGACAGAGGGAGAGAGAAGAAAGAGAAAAGAAGACAAAGGAGCAAGGGAAGGGGTTGAGAGAGGGAGGATGTATGGAGGCGAAGGAGAGAGAAGGGGGAAGGGGAGAGAAGGACATACAAGAGGACGGTAAAGGGGGGAGGGAGGGACGGGGAAGGGTAGGAGAGGGAATAGGGGTGAAGAGGGAGGAAGATAGAAGGAAGAGAATAGTATGGAGAGGAGTAGAAGGCAAGGACAGGGAGGAAAGGTTATGGAGGATAAGGAGAGCGGTAAAAAACACGATAGGTAGGGATGTAGAGATAGGGGAGATAGCAGAGAGGATAGGGGAAGGGGGAAGGGTAGTAGTAATTACGGAAATAATGGAGGAGGAGGATAGGGAGGAGATGTTGATGAAGGCAGACTTCCTAAGGGCGAAATGGGGGTTAAAGGCGGACGAGGATCTGAGCATGGAGGAGAGAAGGACGAGGTGGAGGATGGTGGAAAGGGCGAGAGTGGAGAGAAATAGAGGGAGAAGGGTGAGGGTGGAGAACAGGAGAATGTGGGTGGACGGGAGAGAGTGGATATGGGAAAAGGGGACAGAGGAGGGAGAAGGAGAGTGGAGAGTGAGATAAAGGGACGGGAGAGGGAAAGCTAGACAGGACAAGTTTTAAGTTCTTGCTGTTATAGGTAGGGAGAAGGTGAAGGAGAAAAGCAGAGGAAAGAGAAGGGTGGAAGCAGGATGGAGAAGGACACAGGAGGAGCGAGAAAGGAGGATGGAGGCCGAGGCAAGGGAGAGCGAAAGAGGAGAAGGAAAAGGAAGAAGAGACAAGAAAGAAGAGTGAAAACGGGGCGGTAGGGGAGGGAAAAAGAGTAGGGAGAGTCGGTCGAAAGGGTGGAGGGAACGAGAGTGTATAGGTCGCATATGGCCAGGTAGCGGTAGCGGAGAAAAAGGGGAAAGCGTGTAAAGGGTTCGGGAACGCTCCCTGAAAAAGCGCCAATATATGAGAGACGGTACGGAGGGAGTAATGTAAAGGTTCGGGTACGCTCCTGAAAAGCGCCAAGGCTGTATAGAGAGTGTAATCCTCCCTGGGGGATACACTGTAAATAAAGCTACTACTACTATATATATAATTACATTTTGAGTTATCTTTTCTGTAATTCTCCTATGAAAATTGTATTCTTTAACATTTGATTACACAGATGATTTTATTATTTAAAAAATCTATTTCTTAAGAAATTTCTACAGAAAATGTAGGGATATGAAGAAAGCGTATTGTAATAAAACAGAAAACAAGACAAACTTCCCTATTATCAATGTATGAAGATTTCGACAAGCACAAAAATGTTACGTTAATTTTTTTTCTAAACAATCCGTTTTTTTTTTCAGAAATCTTTGCGTTAACATTTAAATTTTAAAACGAATCACTTAGTGAATCTTTCTGCGAATGGTCTCGATAATTTGCAGTAGTAAATTTTTTTAAAGAATTTATTACATTAATTACCAAATAAAAGAAATTTAAGACTGTAAAGCAATATGAGAAGGTTAACGGCCAAGGACGGGCAAATCAGGATAGTAAAATAATATTAGTAGATAAATATGTAATTTATTCTGTAATAATTTAGAAGAGAACAATGTATATTTTGACAATCTTGTCAAAAGCTAGCCGACAACGTAATAAAATTATAATATTTAACGAACTGTGTCACAATAAACAATATTAATAAGTCAATTATAAGTCAAACAATAAAATTAAGCAAGGTCAGTGTTATAAAACTTGTTGATAACTAATAATAACATATAATAACATATAATCTGTCACCCAGGTAAAAGAGGAGAATGCAACAAGCATTCTACATTCCAGCAACTGCAAAAGCTACAATCGGTCTCCCTACGTTCGTCATGCAGTCATCCTCGGGACCCGACAGAAATAACAGATTAACGATAAACTGCTACACACGTATAACACTGATTTCTCACTTTCCTTCAATCAATTTTTGTAAATTTTAATATTTTGTTTTTATTCACTTTTTCACAATTTTAACTAATTTATTATTTAAACTAATTTATTATTATTTAAATTAATTTAAACTAATTTAAACTAATTTATTATTTAAAATCAATAGAAAGAATGAGAATGAGTACCGTTATCAGCCAAGCATGATCTTAGGTAGCTTAATAATTTTTCCCTGTGAATACTTTTGTTCGCGACTCTCTTTGGGAGAGCTCGCTGGGCCGCTGCGGTTGGAAGCAGGGCTGAGAGGACTTTGCGGCGAGAGATCGGGGAACGGATGTACGCATGAGAGGTTATAAATCACGTGATCGTAACTCGGATAGTTAGAGTAAAATACCGTGGTCCGTTTAATACATGTAAAAAGCTTACAGTTGAGCAGTCTAGAGTCTAATGGGGATGATCTGTCTCTTTGTCACTTGCACGGGTTGATTATATTAATCGATGACCGGCCTCGTGATTGCGGATGCCCGTGAGCCGTGTCCACGCGACGCCGGCGTGCGATGCGTGGTGAGCTTGTGCTGCCGGTGATGCTGTATCCCGAGCTGTCCTGGTTGAATCGCACTGCTGAGTTCACTACGTGTCCACACTGAGTCTGTCCGTGATTAGGAAAGTCCACTTTAACACTTGAGAATCTTTAGCACTGCACGACGCGTGTACTTCGTACCGTCACCATGAGCGAAAAAGCCCCGGAAGCGAGCGTGCAGAAGCGCGGTCGCCTCGCGTCGCGATCGGGCATGCGCGCGCAGCGCCCCTGTGGCGCTGCACGCTCTGACCCGGCTGATGCTGCCATCACGCCGGTGACAAACAGACCGAGATTCATAATTGAATCCGGAACAACTTTCCAAATCAGAAATTTGAATTTACCTATTAAATCGATAATAATCGATTTAATTTTGATGCTAATTCGCATCATATCTAATACCCCCCACACACCGCACAAATATTAATTTAAAGAATTTATTGTGAAAAATATTACCTCAGCCAGGATTCGAACCTGGACCTCCCTTCATTCCCTTCATTCAAGTTGGAAAGTATTCACAGAAAAAAATTATTAAGCTACCTAAAGCCCGCTGCAGACGATGCTATTTTTCCTGCTGGATTGCTTGCAATCTAATAAATTACTATCGTTGCACCATTCAGCACTCAGGATTCCTAGTAATTTAGTAAATCGCAAGCAATCCAGCAGGAAAAATAGCATCGTCTGCAGCGGGCTTAAGATCATGGTTGGCCGATAATGGCACTCATGCTCATCCTTTCTATTCATTTTAAATCATAGCGGCTGATTTACTTATTTAATATTGTTAATTTATTATTTTTTATTCGCTTAATTTTAATATCATAACTACTTTATCTAGTTTTTACAATAATTTATTTTATTTTAATCTATTAGCTAATCACTTTCCCAGTTTATTTTTATTTATATTTTTGTAGAATTGACTATTTTAAATGTTTAATTTTCACAATTTCAACATTTTCATTAGACCGTTCTCTTACAAATTTGAACTTAACGTAATTCTCGCTTCTGACCGACGAATTAGTTATCAACAAGTTTTATAACACTAACCTTGCTTAATTTTATTGTTTGACTTATAATTGACTTATTAATATTGTTTATTGTGACACAGTTCGTTAAATATTATAATTTTATTACGTTGTCGGCTAGCTTTTGACAAGATTGTCAAAACGTACATTGTTCTCTTCTAAATTATTACAGAATAAATTACATATTTATCTACTAATATTATTTTACTATCCTGATTTGCCCGTCCTTGGCCGTTAACCTTCTCATATTGCTTTACAGTCTTAAATTTCTTTTATTTGGTAATTAATATAATAAATTCTTTAAAAAAATTTACTACTGTAAATTATCGAGACCATTCGCAGAAAGATTCAAAATGTTAACGCAAAGATTTCTGAAAAAAAACGGATTGTTTAGAAAAAAAATTAACGTAACATTTTTGTGCTTGTCGAAATCTTCATACATTGATAATGGGGAAGTTTGTCTTGTTTTCTGTTTTATTACAATACGCTTTCTTCATATCCCTACATTTTCTGTAGAAATTTCTTAAGAAATAGATTTTTTAAATAATAAAATCATCTGTGTAATCAAATGTTGAAGAATACAATTTTCATAGGAGAATTACAGAAAAGATAACTCA